>NW_015165933.1:7079-28550 GCF_001447785.1 Gekko japonicus
TTTTTTAAAGTCTGCACAGGGCTGGGTCGGGTGTGTAATCCTCTGCTTCATTACCGTTCTGATGTATTATACCACTAATTACTACTTAAGGCTGGAATAAATGTCAGTGGCTATACTAAACCAATACCATATGGCTGAAAGTATGACTTTAGCTTTTTCGGCTAAAAATATAATATACTTGCAACTACAATACTGGGACCATCGGCTGCATGTAGAAAGTAGTACATAGGCAGTAAGAGCCTGGTGACTTGTTAAAACATGATTTATTATGTGAAAAGTAACCATGTATAACCCAGGGTTGAGAATGGTGATGGTTCCCTCAGAGAGAGGCAAAGAAGGCTGCAGGGGATTCTAGAGCGGCTGTCCTCTTTTCCCCCATCTGTTGTTTATCTATGCTAATCATCCTATTTCTCCTTTAAGCAACTAATTTTCCTTAGAAGCCTCAGAGGGAGAGGAGCAGGGATAACAAGCTGCCAAGGAGATATCTGGTAAGCACAACCCATTTATCTTAAGAGGAAGATGCCCAGTGCTCCATCTCCCACCCCCTTTCTCTGCTGGTCTCTGGGGAAGTCTCCAGAATTCTCAGTGGTCAGAAACTGCCTTACCTCATGAGGTGCATAATAGGCTCAGGATTGTAATAATCAAATGAATGTTATCTAAAAGTGTATCTATAATATGTAACAGATATAATGTTAGATAACATCCATTTTTGCTGCATTTGGTAATTATATCTGTGACATGTTTATTGATTCTGCATACTGATATTTTAAAATTTTAATTGATTGTATTTATTAATGTTGCAAGCTGAGTGCTCTTGCAAGCAGATAGGTAAGATAGAAATGAAAAACTCTTTATTGTTAATGTATCATATATGTCTGACTCAACAGATAATATAAAACTCAGTATATTATATCGGGGAAGAAAGACCCCATACTATACACAGGTTGTTGTGCACACAGGTTGTTGTGCAGCTGACTAGACTGTTCCATCGTCTAATAACATTTTAGTGATGCACAGGTTCACAGTAGCCATATCCTATAGTGCTATTCTGAAGATGTAGGCGCGTGTATGTTAAGTGCCATCAGGTTACTTCTGACTTATGGTGACAAAACCTACAAAACATCCTTGCTCAAGTCTTCCAATCGGAGGGCCGTAGCTTCCTTTATTGAGTCAATCCATCTCATGTTGAGTCTTCTTTTCCTGCTGCCTTCAACTTTCCTGAGCATTATGGTCTTTTCCAGTGTCTCTGGTCTTCTCATAATGTCACCAAAGTATGATAGCCTCAGGGTGATCATATTAGCTTCTAGGACAGAGTTCAGGCTTGACTTAATCTACAACTCACTTATCTTTCTGGAAGTTCATGGTATCTGTATGCCTCCAGCACCACATTTCAAATGAAACAACTTTCACACCTATATATAGTAATGGGGAATACTATGGTAGGAATTATCTTGATCACAAGCAACACATCTGTACACTTAAGAATTATGGAGCGGTACAGACACAGGAAAGAGCACTGAAGGTGAGTCACTGTACATCTTCTTGCATATTATGAGTATCCCTCCTCCCTTCTTGTCAATAGTTCAAATTTGCTGATGTATAAAATTGCCAGACAGCTGTTTTTGCATACAACCAGCAAAAAGAAGACATTTATGGTATATTTTTAGTCCAAAGAATGCATGGAATCCCAAGAATATTCCTATAGTTCCAGTTTGGCAGGCACTTATCTTTACGTACTGTGGGGGCTTTCATGCACACATATCCAGAGAAGACACTGTTTCATGGGAGTGTTCAGTTACATTCGACATTTACAAGTGCTTTAAAATATATTAACATTTATATACATTAAAACTCTGGCTCCAACACTGAGATTAATGGTTCAGTCCTAAACAGAGTTACACCCCTCTAAACCATTGACTTCAGTGGGTTTAGAAGGGTGTAACTCTGCTTAAGGACTGCATTGTTAGCTGCCAACTAATGTTTAAAATCCACATTGCAAACCTCTGAAGATCTTTAAAGAGGGCTCAAAGCAGAAGACGAAAGAAACCACTTTGTTACTGGTACCCCATATAGGCTTACTTGTTTTTATACAATAAAGAAGAGTTCAGATTATTATTCCAGGAGTGTTATTCTGAGATGATAATCCTCGTATGCAGCAATTTGGAATCCAGGGACCTTGCATGTTCCAGGAGGTATATTCACTGTCGGTCTTAAATGAGGGCCACCAAGAGTAGCCTCTAAGCAGTGCTGTTCCATGCTGTAGCTGCCATTTTAAAAAGTTGCTAACCATACAGTTTGAACAAATAACACAGCAATTTTGCAGACCAGTCATACTAGGAACAAATAACACAGCAATTTTGCAGACCTCGCTACCAAGGCTGTGCAGTGCTAATGTGGACACTGCCATGCTTCTAAGGTGGGCCATGTGGAAAAAATGGTGTTACGTAGGAATATTCTTGGGATTCCATGGGGTTCCTAAAGGCATACTCTTGGGATTCCAGATTGCTATTAGCGCAATGAGGCGTGGACATCGGATTAAACTGTATGAGCATGTGCAGAGCGCCTTTCCCTCACCATCCGGCGAAGCATCCCACCTGCTGGAACCTGGCTACCTCGTTACGCACGTCAGAAAAGTCTCCAGGGCCCCTACGGCTTTCCAGGGTGTGTGGAAAGCCTCCGGCTCTGCCGCCGCGCGCCCAGGTGAAGCGTGACGACACCCGTGACGCTCTCTGGGACCGACGCCACAGGCGCAGCGGCTGCCCGGCGGAGGGCGTGGGCGGACGTCACCTCAGCATCCCCTGCGCGGAGTGGTATGCGCTGCGTCTCCCCTTGGCGCTGGAGCGAGTAGTGCAGCCTGCCGAGCCAGCGAGAGGAGCGCATCAGGCTCTGCCGCCTCTGCCTGGACGGAGCAGGTCTTTAGCTGGCGGCGAGGGAGGGGAGCGAGAGCAGCGCCCGAGTCCAGCCCGCGTTAGCAGCAGGGCCGGCAGGAGGAGCTCGGTCGCCCGCCCGCCCGCCAGGCGCAAGGAAGCCGCCCTTCTGCTCCACCTTCTCCCCGAGGCTGCGGCTGAGTGGGGCATGGCCGGGCGAGGTCGGGGCTGCTGGGCGCTGCTGGCGCTCTGCGGCGTGCTGGCCGCCTTCTGCCTGCAGGGCTCCGGGGCGGACAAGCCTGAAGCGACGGCAGCGGGCGGCGGCGGGGCGAACCGGCGGCGGCGCTTGAGCCAGGAGGACGGCATCTCCTTCGAGTATCACCGCTACCCGGAGCTGCGGGAGGCGCTGGTGGCCGTGTGGCTGCAGTGCCCGTCCATCAGCAGGATCTACACCGTGGGCCGGAGCTCCGAGGGCAGGGAGCTGCTGGTCATCGAGATCTCCGACAACCCCGGCGAGCACGAGCCCGGTAAGGATCCCGGGCGGGGGTGGGCTGGGCTGGGCTGGGCGCTCCGTAGCCGCTGTCAAACCCGCCGGGGCTGCCCGTCCATGCCCAGCACCTGGGCAGCACTCGGCCGGCCGGCTGTTGGGCTTGTCTGAAGGAGGTGAGGAGGGGTAACCTTCTTTCTAGGCGACGGTGGGGATGGGAGCGTCAAACAGACAGGAAAAGAAGTCCTTTCCCTCCAGCCCTCACTTTTGCCTTCGTAGGCAGGGAGAATGACGGTTAATTCATCGCAACAGGCGCATGTAGCAGATCCGCCATTACTCCAGGATAATTCTGATCACCTTTACGGCAGTGGACTTGATCTGCTTCTGAGCTCTCCAAATATAACCTGGATGTGAGGAAGGGCTACCATGGGCAGCCTGTAACGTTAAAGAGCATTCTAACTGCAACCACTTCGGTGAAAATAAGAACATATTGGTGGCAGCCTGTAACGTTAAAGAGCATTCTATTGATGGTCCCAGGACCCGGAAATGCTGCCTTTATGTTAATTAATAAGGATTTCTAGATCAGGCAGCTTAGAAGGTGTACTGGTGATGTTGGTGCATCACGGTAACGGGGCTGTGAGCATCTATACCTGCCTATTTATTGTTTGTGAGAACATAGAAATAATATGCCCTTATTCAGACAACATTTTTGGCTCTGCACAGTGATTTTGAGTGCCCCTAGACATACTGCCTTGGTGTGAGCAAGTTGTGTGAAATGTGGTGCCATGTGCTAAAAGTGAATTGGCTCTAGACCAATTCTAGTCTAATGTGCTAAAAGTGAATTGGCTCTAGACCTGCAGTTGAAACATGGGAGGATGAGAATAGCAGTGGAGAAGGACCTTTCCTGTGTTCCTTCCTCCTGGGGTGGAAAATGAGCAGATGGATGCGTTTTTGGCCTCAGGAACTGCCTGTACCCAAGGGAAGTGGGAGAAATCCATTCCAGGCTGCATGGAAAAAGCCTCTGTTCTTACTTCAAGAGCTGATAGCTCTTGAGAGATGGAGAGAGAGCTACATGGAACATCTTTCTCCTCAGGTGTGACATGATCCTTACACACACCTACCCTTACTCCTGTGTATTACACATGTAAAGTGCATACACACACACACTTTTATGTACTGGACACTGTATATTATAGCAGCTGAAATGGGAAAGCTATATTACTTAAATACCTGTGTCAACACCACCAGGTATTCAGAGACCTATCAGTGCTGCCAGGGATACTCAGTACAGATTTTGGCTGGCTCACTTCGGAACGTGATGACAGACATTGTGATGGAGGTTGTGGCACCCTCATCATGTTGATGTGGTTTTGTTTTGTTAGCAGCAATCACACACAGTGCCTGTAACATCTGAAATGGGCCAAAGCAAGGCAAAACAGGCTTCTTGTGCAGCGTTAACCTCTTGCCTTCTTTCAGCTTTTAAAGAGCCAGTGATCTTAAGGCACTTGGGAGATTTGCATGCAGCCTGACACGTCATTGCACTGTATGGTTGCCAGGTTTGATTGTTAGTTGTTGCTAGTGACCAAGCTCCCCTCCACTTTCAAAACTGTGAATGAATATGTTGGGCAATAAGCAAAATAGGCGAGAATCTGGATTCCTAATGAAGCCTTTAATATTTCCTCACTGATAAAGCAATAGGAATATAACAGTGATGCATAGTCACAATAATGAAGAGCAGCTTCAAGCACATTTAAATATACCTATACGTAAATGTAGATATAACTATACCGATAGAGAGATTTTTCTCTCTCAAGATGGCTTTAGAGATAATTGAAAGGTTGTGAGCATTTGATGGCTAGTGACATATCCGTCTTTTAAAAAGCTGTATTTAATTCTAGAGACTGTCTTCTTGCAGATAGGTAGTGGTAAGCACCAGGGTTTTGGCCATCTAGGTTAAAAAAGTGCAGAAACATTAACACATCACTGTGATTATGTTAACTGGGGAACTGGAACACGCTGACAGATATAACTGCCTGGTTGGGTAGTATACAATGTAAACTTCGCAACTGGCGATGGTATGTGTATAACTATATGTACAGAACAATCATAATAGAGGATAATATATAGGACTAGCGGATTAAGCCTGTAATAAATTACGGAAGAGATCTTGTTGTATGCCAAGATGAGTGCCAAGAACAGCAGCTACAGTTCCCTGAGTAAATTCCCAAGGGGTAGTCATGTTACTCTGATGCAGCCAAAATAGCAGAGAGCCTTGTGGCACCTTAAAGACTAGCACGGGTATTGTGGCATAAGATTGAATCTGACGAAGCAGGCTCTTTGACTCAGAAAAAACTAATGCCACATTATCCACATTAGTCTTTAAGATGCAACAAGAATCATTGCTGTTTTCATATTATAAGTAAAATGTGCTATACCATACTCTTTAATGCAGGGATTTTGCTATGGCCTTAGAGGGTGTGTGTGTGCTTATGTATACAGTATGTATGTATATTAAGCAAACATCTTAGTCAAATTATTTCAGGGGAGTTATCTGAAATAAACTGGTCATGCTAATGCACAAACTGAAGAGGATTTGTTTTAATAATTTATGTATACATTCAAATGAAAAAAGATTAGGTAATGTGTCAGTATATAAAAATATATATGCCCCTTGAGCTGCATAAGAATCCTTGGACTAGACTGTAATATTAAATCATGCTTTTATAGGCAGCAATTAGTGGTTTGTGCTTTGGCATGAATCATGTATTATGATTTGTGCTTATTTTTGTGATAAATCTGTTGGTGGGTCAGTTATTTTAAATTGTATTTTAGATATAGTACACAGCTAATGCCATCCTAAACCTTGACTACTGGTGCAGTGCTAGTACTGGTTGGTACCCTTTGCTCTCTCAGTGGAGAACAGATACTTTGAAAGAGACCCAACTCCAAAGAGCTCAGAGTGTAGCAATTGCACTGGAGTTCATTGTGACACTGCCAAACCTGGATAGCCCAGGCAAGCCTGATTTTGTCAGATCTCAGAAGCTAACCAGGGTCGGCTCTGGCAAGTACTTGGATGGAGACTTCTTTGAAATGCCAGCAGTCCGGAGGTGGGGGCAGGCTTTATTCAGCTACCTCTCTGAATATCCTCCAGGCCCCCAGTAGCGGTCAGTCACCAGAGGTTGCCATGACTTACAGGTGCGCTCACACGCATGCACACACACACACGAAAAAATACCACCCCAAACACACACACACACACACATGAAAAAATACCACCCCCCAAAAGAATGGTGGCATGCCAATGCTGCTCCATTCCAGCTATAGATGGAAGCATCTAACCAATGTACAGACATGCATGTACACCTTCCTGACATCACCTCACATAGCTTCCGTCTAACCATGCATCAGTAGGTCACTGAGGAAAAAAACACATTGTGGGACAGTTGGGCCCCTCCATTGGCCTTGGTGTGGAAGTCAGCCATATATGACAGGTCAGGAAATATGGCAGAAAAAGGAACAGCTCTGTAAAACCATGCCTGAAGGCTATAGTTCAAGTCCCATATGTGCTTGCTATTAGATAGGGCTATAAGAAGTGCAAGAAGGTCCATCAGACCCAATCACTAGGGGTGAGCCGCTCAGATTGATGAGCTAACTGTAGACTCCAGTCACTTTGCTTAGCACCTTCCTTTCTAGACATCCTTCCACTGCATTCATGGGTTTCATCGCTCCCACTTGCTGCTATCCATCCTTGTGACTCCTGTACTCCATCTTTTCTTTCCCCACCCTATCATCTTGTAGCCTGCATGGTTTATAAAACACCAGAAGTGATTAGGGGAATTGTGAACTCTGAAGAATCTGCCATGTCCAGGGTACAAGTGTGTGTGTTTGAGCAAGTGATCTAAGGTATGCATGAAGAGGAGTTGGATCACAGTCTGCTTTCTTAAACAGGAAAAGTCTTTACTGCAACAAATTAAGCTAGAGCATAGACAGAGAAAATAGCTATCAATGCCTGCTGGTTACAGATCTAATGAAAGGAACATAAAACATAAGTCTCGGCTAACTTAACAATGCAGAACAGTACCTCTGACATCCTGTCTGTACGTCTGTGGAACAAATCCACCGTCAACCCCCCTTCTGCTCCCTGCAAAAGAATCTGGCTCCTAGCATTTGGACCAAGACGAATGTTTCAACCTTTTAATCCTTCCTGCCCTTGGTTGGCGGGAAGCCCTTCCCAATTCAGATTTAGGAAACTGCCCCACATGGGAAGGGGCACTTGAGTCTCCCCCAGTCAGCCTAGAGCTCACGTCCCATATCCAGATCAAGTTTTACAATAGCTGTCCATCTTGCCTCTCCTGGAAAGTAGGCAAACAGTTATTTCTCTGCAGAACTACATCTTCTGATCTCTTTGTGCATTTTATGGCTCTCTTCCCTGGGAAAATAAATGGCTGTCAGGATCCCAGGAACTCCCCAATGTGCTTCAAATCACCTGGCAATTCCAAATCACAACAGGTACTACTACAGTGATTCCGGCCCAGGCTAAAATGAGAGATTTGGCAACCCAGTACCAGAGCAGCTAGATGCAACCTGGCCACTGGAACTGCTGGAGATAGGCTCAGCAGTTGATTGTCTCTGTGCTGTGAATAGGCTTGGACCCTATGATTGTGTTCCATGTATGGTGAACAGTCCCTACTGCACAGTGCCCTTCGTCTCTTACTAGCACTTCTGCTCACATTGGGGCTTATTGAAAAACATTGATCTTGCATGAGTGGAAGTGCCAGCAGCCGAGGAAGCACACTCTGCATTGGAGGCTGTCTAGAATACACGGAACACTGTCATAGAATGCAAAACCTGTCGGAAGATTGTCTGCAAAGAGGCAAAAGAGCCACAAGGGCAGTAATGATTAATGTTCCACAACAGCAAGAGGGCAGAGGACCTTGGCACAAGAGGGCAAGAGGACCTGTATATCTCCCTTCCCCTCCCCAAGGTTACTACATAGTGAGATTACTTTGTTAGGGAAAAAAGGCTGGTTTTTTACACATGTTGTTTGCAACTGTTTTCTGTGGAAAATCCAGTTGCAAATGATTACTAAAGTGAATTATCCAAAGTGCGTGAAAGCAGCCATGGTGTAGTCATTTGGCCAATGCTTATCCATCTCTTATAGAGAGTTTCACTGGAACTCTGTCTACAGTTTCTGTTTGGGCTGCTCCATGAGGTTGTGATCCTATAAGGATCCTGCAGTGCATCATGGATATCTGGCTGGAAGTAGCAATGTTTGGAGTGGCTGGTAGTCACCCAGAAATACAATTGAGCTCACTGTTTTATCCACTTGCACTCTGACATGGGGACGTACTGCTAGTTAATCTATAAAAGGAGAGACCTTTCTGCAGTGTGCCTATTTACCCTATGTGTGAGACTCAGACAATGAGTGGCACATCATTGGTTTGCATAAACCTGAACAATATTCAAGAATCACTTTGCTCTCAGAGCTAGAGAAAATACCTCTGAGCAGCTCTCAACTTTCTGAAAAATTCACAACACAGTCCTAAGAACGCTTTCTTGGGAGTATATCCCAGTGAGTAGACTTCAGGAGGAGTCTAAGTAGGCCAGTTTAGGATAGCACTGGCAATCTTCCAAAGCTTCTTAGGAAAATGGATTCCCTTTACAATTCAGCAGCATGTTCTGTTAAATCAAAGTAGTTCTTAGTCAGTAGCATAACTTAATTTGTGCAGTTTCGTGGGGTTTTTTAATGTTGAAAGTTACTAAAGCTGGCTTCCTTCTAAGCTAAGCAAGTGAAAAATTCATCTCTTTAAGTTGCTGGAGATTTATTTTTATTAGGAATGCAGTATGTTTTTGCTGGGATGACCAGTGAATTATCCTTGGTCTCCTGCATAAAGATGAGACCCGTGAACCCATGAAGCTGACTCATATTGAATCAGACCATTGGTCCATCAAGGTAAGTACTGTCTATTCAGGCTGGCAGTCTCTCCAGGATCTTAGGGGAAGGTCTCTCACGTCACTTAGAAGAAGAAGAAGAAGAAGAAGAAGAAGAAGAAGAAGAAGAAGAAGAAGAAGAAGAAGAAGAAGAAGAGGTTGGATTTATACCCTGCCCTTCACAACCCAAAGGTGTCTCAGAGCGGTTTACAAACTCCTTTCCCTTCCCCTCCCCACAACAGACACCCTGTGAGGTAGGTAGGGCTGAGAGAGCTCTGACAGAAACTGCTCTTTTTCAAGAACAGCTCTTATCAGAACTATGACTTGCCCAAGGTCATCCAGCCAGGTGCTGGATTACTACCTAATCCTTTTGTCTGGAGTGAGCATTGAACCTGGGACCTTCTGCATGCCAAGCAGATGATCTACCACTGATCCTCACCTCCTCCCCACTCACCTACAGAAATTGTGGAGCCGGTTAGGGCAGCATACTTTTCATGTGGACATTTAAGGTGTCTGGCTGTGGGGAAAGCAAGGGAGGGATGCCTTTACAAAACACTAGGGCAGAGGTGGGCAACTTTTTCGTCCAAGCACTGAACAAAATGCTATGTTTACCTGTGAACATATTGGTGTGCTGGCAAGCAAAACTGGATGGGGGGAGATGAGCATTGTGTTGGCTGTAAAACACTTTCAACTGGGGGGAGGGCAGTGCTGAGGGGAGGTGGGACACTGCAGATGCAGCTGGCAGCCTCCTGCATTATCACACTGAGCAGCAATACTCAACGACATTGCAGTGCAGCTCTGACCACTGCGGAGGAGCTGCTAGCACTTAGCAGGGGCAGGACTGAAGAGGGCTCCGGTTGATAATGTCATTGGTCCTAAACCAAAAAGTGTCCTGGAATTATGCCTTGACCTGGTTTGGCTTGACTGCATGACTACTTTGGGGGTGGAGAAAGGGAACTGCTGTGCATTGCAAAATGGCTTTGGTTTCTACCATTGAACACACTGACTTAGGGATGCTTACCCTTACAATAGTCACTGTGTGCTAGGTAAGTAGGAATAAACCCCCACAATGTTTAATGGATTAAAAGAAATTCTGGACTTTCTGTGACTATCGCAAAAATATATATTCCAAAAATAGCTCTGGTAACAGTTTGTGTATTGAAGTGGGAAAAGTATGGGTGCTTAACTCATATGTCTTCTACTACCATTTCTACTGAGATGTATAAAGGAGGGACACATGGATCTCTTATGGAGATCTCCATGAACAGTTTGTAAATAATCAAAATCTGTGTTAAAATGTGCATAAATGAACCACTGTGTTCTGCATTTCAAGATCCCGTGTTGTGTTCTGGTAGGAGTCTCTAAATGTTGGAGCCCAGTGGTGGTTGTAGGGTTGCCAACTTCCTTGAGGTAGCTGGGGATCTCCTGGGATTACAACTGATCTCCAGGTGACAGAGATCAGTTTGTCTGGATAAAATGGTAGCTTTGGAAGGTGAACTCTATGGCATTGAAGCCCTTCCCCAAACCTAATCCTCATTAGGCTCCACCCCCAAAATCTCCAGGTATTTCCCAACACAGAGCTGGCAACCCTAGGTTGTTGTGAGGTAGCCATGTGATCCTCTCTCTACCAGTACAAACCATGCCGATTTCATTGGGACCTTTGCTGGCAGAAAACCTGAAAGAATTGGGACAGCTTGTGCCTTGATCACAAGTCCATAGAAAATCATGGCTTTGTCCTTGATCATGGAAGCAAAATGAGAAATTAATCTTAACATTGGTGGGATTTGGACTAGACAGGAACTGTATATTTGAAAGAAGGATTCGAATTTAGCACACTTGCTGAATAACAAAAATGGGGGGAAATAGAAAGGATCAGGTGATCGATATTTGGTTCACTTCACCATTTGTTTTTGCACAAGAGAAGCCCCATAGTGCTTCAAATTAGGTATCATATTTAACCCTTCTCCCCTTGCTGTTTCCCTGCAGTTTCCCATGAAGCTGCTATTAGCCCAACCGGGGGTGGGGGGGGGTGCCTCTGTACTGTGCCCATCGTATTCCTTAGATGGGAGTGTTAGCAGTTTGGGAGGGGATATAGGTTAGGAAAACAGCATGGGAGGAAAGGGTCAAGACTCTTTTTCCTGACACCATTGTTCCCGTATAATTTTCTTTTCTAAACTCATAGTTAAATGTTCAGAGTTCCAGTCACAGATCTCCTACATCCATTGCATTTGTTTTTGAGACTGCAAATGATACTTCCAGGAGCCATCGCTATTTACATCAGGTGCTCCACTCAGCGATTCTGAAAGAGAAGCCTCCTGTTGAGGTCAGTTTAAGACGATAGATTTCTGTAGCATTTATTACTGTTCCATCATTAAATGAGGATTTATTGGTCTTGTTGCAGGCTAAGCACTTGTGACTCACCCTGTTGTTACAATAAAAATACTCTGAGTCACTTAATCATCTTGAAAGTTTAGGAAGAAAAACTCAATGTGGCCTATTCCACAGATCTGTTCTGCTTAGGCTGATGTGTGCCGGTGCCTTCCACTGGTGCAACAGGCTCTTCTGCTAGCCTCTTGCACACAGGGAAGATGCTTTGTGCTGGAGGAAGGCACTACTGTTAGCGGAATAGGCCTATGAGATCCAAGCTGCCTTGATGGCCCCAACTGAGCAGAAGAATGGGTTGTAAAAGAATAAATAAGAAAATCCTCTATTTTATTCTTTCATTTTTATTGGTTTTTTTCCGTTTTAACTAACAGAGAAAAACAAACAAAATATATATACAATACAATCCTACATTTATACATAAACAACTGACCTTCATGAACGAAAACATAATCATGGATAAAGAAATAAAGCATAATTCATGATCAACTAACTACACTTTTTCTATTACAATTGTTGAACAAAACTTACTTTATTGTATAAAATTACTTTATATATTCAAACTGTTTGCTTTAAAAAATCTATAGTCTATCTTTTCTTCCTTCATATCTAACATTTCATCATTACAAATACATATTACCTAATTGCCACTTCTTTGACCATTTACCCTGCTTTTGAGCTATAGAGTCAAAAATATATTCCATTTTTCTTGCGATTCTAAATTTAATCTGTTATGCAAATTTGGCCTGTTTTGCTATTGAACCCTTTGTTTTATTGATTGGGTGACTATGATCTGCACTGCTGCTTGTAAGTTATTGTGTCCTTTGCTGATTTTGGAAGAGGCTTGGGGAGGGAACAGGGCAGTCGGGTCATACCAAAACAATCACATGGATGCATGTTTCCAGTAGCATGCAAACATGTCTTATGTCATAGATACAATCAGCTTGAGAGAATTATTTGTAAGAATGAATTATTATCACCCCCAAACGCAACATAATGATGTCACGTGGAAGTGACGTCATCACGTTGGTGTCCCTCTGGTGTTTGGGGCAAAACTCCATGGTAACCATAGAGTGTTGCCCCAAACACCAGCGTGTCAGTGTGCGACATCACTGACGTGATGACATCACTTCCACCTGATTTCATTACAACATGCACACATTACATCATCCCCACTCTTGGAAAGTCCCTCCCCCACTGCCGGGTTAATCCGACCTGGCAGTCCTAATGCTGAGAGTGACCTAGAAGGTTTCTTTATTTTTTTTTTAAAGGGAGCTTGTGAAATTCACTTGCCCAAGTCCGCATAGTCTTATAGGATCCTGAAGGGGAGGAGTTGAGTAAGGAGAAAATTTATCTATGGTTTATCCTGTCCCTGGTCTCCAGTTTGTGTATATATATGTATATGCAGAGGTCATTTCGGGGGGGACTGTAGTGTGCCTGTCCCCAGTCTTGTTGAACCCGTATACACTTTTGGAGTTTTGAAAACAAGTATCAGGTGTCCACACAAAATGTTTGCCGGGGGGAGGGGAGCTGGGGCCAATTAGAAAATGTTGGGAGGTTTGAAGCCAAGTATTCTCCTTTGATAATTCTAAATGAGTGCTCCACACACCATGAGCCTCTTGGGCTCTTTTAAAGTATCTCCTGCTTTCTTGAGATGGAGGAAAGCCAGGATACGCTCTTTGCTTTTTGTTGTTGTTGTTGCTGTGAAGTCACAGCTGACCTATGGCGACCCTGTAGAGTTTTTCAAGGCAAGAGATGGTTCAGAGGTGGTTTGCCATTGCCTGCCTCTGCATCATGACCTTGGCATTCCTCAGAGGTCTCCCATCCAAATACTAGCCAGGGCTGACCCTGCTTAGCTTCCGAGATCTGATGAGATCGGGCTAGCCTGAGCTATCCAGGTCAGAGCTTGTTTGCTGTTGGGAAGAGATATTTTGAGGAAGAAGGAAGTTGATGCCAGGAAACATACATCCAGGCACCGTGATACCCATGCGCACAGCACTGGGGATCAGTGGTCTACACAGAGTTCATGGGAGTACACTGCAATTCTAGAGGTCCTTGCCCCACACACCCCAGAGACAAGTGTTTTGCTAGTTCATTAGAACTCTGAATACAGAAAGCACATGAAAAGGAAGGTGCCCCCCCAAGGTTTTTTGGAAGGTGCCCAAGTCTTACACATTTTCACCCATGTACCTGTCTTGAGTGCCAACATAAAGTTATTGCAGAGCTGGCAGAGTTTTTCAGTGTTGTGACACGCTTTCTGGCATAGATGCTGCAACACAAAGGCTTCTTAAGCAATTATAGATTGATGGCTTGAATGAGCTATAAGAAATTTCTAGACACTTTATTTTAATACCCTGCAATATATACATTAGGAACAAGAAAATAGCTCTTAGGAACAAAACAAGTTTATCATGTGAACGTTTTAAAAGTATCTTGGCAAATCTTGAAATCCAGTTATGTACTCCAAAGGCCAGGGTGGCTTTTTTCCAAACTCTTCTCATAGATCTGCTAAATGTTAAAGATGGGAGAAAGCCAGCTTTTACTTGGCCGTGGGTTTTGACTATATATTAAACACTAGCAAACCATACTAGTCCCCTTTTTGGTGAAAAATTTAAGTTCTGTAAAATATTAAGGGGTCCGAAGTGAAACTTGTTTTACTATGTATTTTCTGGGATAGCTACAGAAAAAAAATAAGAGTCCTCCGAAGTTAGCCAAATTTCTTCTCCTCATAGGACTGAGTCTTGACTGCAGTTAGATCTCCTGAGATGTGTTTTGTCTCTAAGCAGCAGCAGCAGTGATGGCACTGGACAAGGGGGGGTTAAATTCTTTCCACTGTTTCCCTGATTGAAGATACGACCTCAGACTAGTATGGGAAAAGATAGGCACAATATGGGTAGACTGTCTTTTTTCACAGTGGGGTTTAAAGCAGCCCGGGATGCATGTGCTCAGCATTGACCGAAAAAGCAGCATGTGTGGGAAGATTAACGCCCCTTCCTTCCCCTGCAGCTGCTGTTTAGGACCAGAAAACATGTTGGCAGATCATGCATAGTTTTAATGTATATTTGATTCTACCTCTCATTTTGACCATGAACACATAGTGGCAATGCAAGCTGTGGAGTTTTTTGTCAAACAGAAAAATTTAGTAGATGAACTAAAACAGAAGATGTATGAGAGCTACTTCAAACATGCCGATTTTTCTATATTGATCAGGTATCTCCAACCTTATTAAACCTGTGGGCATTTTAAATTTTGGGAATTTTAAGAACAGGTAGTGGGTGCCACAACAAAATGGCTGCCATGGGTGGTGGGACCAATCACAAAATTTTGGGACATACCACCAAGGGTTAAGAGCTTCCAAACCAAGCATGTTCCTTTGATGGTGGCTATTGAGGGTGCTCCTGGCTAATGCAAAGGTGATGCTCCCTGGGCCCTTCTGAAGGATCTCCTCCTCCAATGAAGTATACAGAATCCAAGAATGGCTTATCGATTTGGGGATGAAGCAACTGGGCACCAGGAAACCCATTTGTAGGTGGCTTGGTGTCCATGGGCACCAGTGTTGGTGGTCACCTGTATAGACACTGCTATACTTGTAGGAGAGCACCCCTCTTTAGGCTTTCAAAGAATGGACATGCACAATGATAGAGTGTGATCATGGCAGCAAGTTCCACTTGGGATATTTGAGCATTAATTTGAAAGTATGCAAGTAGTGGTTAATTGCGCGGACTCTAATCTGGGAGAACCGGGTTTGATTCCCCACTCCTCCACTTGCACCTGCTGGATGACCTTGGGCAAGCCATAGTTCTGGCACAGCTGTTCTTGAAAGAGCAGTTTCTGTCAGAGCTCTCTCAGCCCCACCTACCTCACAGGGTGTCTGTTGTGGGGAGGGGAATGGAACGGAGTTTGTAAGCTGCTCTGAGACTCCTTTGGGTAGAGAAGGAGACTCCTTCTCCTCCTCCTCCTCTTCTCTTCTTCTCTTCTTCATAAATGAATAGTTCCCTCCACATGATAAGAAGCACTGCTTTTTTCTTTTTCCTTTTGGTATTTTTTTTCCTTTTTTTTTTTTTGAAAGTACCTGAGGGTACACATTTATTGTTTTCTTATACTCCTAAACACAGACATAAACAACTACAACAAACAACATATAAACCAAGAGACTTGTTACAGTTTGTTACTACACCTAATCTGTTGCTTCATTATTCTCTAATATTTGTTAGTATTCTCTAGTTCCATTATTATATATTACTACATACTCAGATATTATTATTACCATATCAGCTTTTTTTTGCTTTTTTGTTGTTTGTGTGACTTTTTTCAGTGTTCCTTACGATGTGGAGAAAGCTGGATATGGATTTGTCTGTATGCATGTAAACTTAGTATGTATGCTCAGAGTAATGCCATATCCTGCATACGTATGTTTATTCTACTCCCTTTTGGTGTCTCCAGAAGGCTTGCTTGTCTGTTCTGCTTTTGCTTATTTTTTTGAAATGTCATAGCTGACTGGTTAGATTTTCTTCTTTGCATTTCTTCACGTTTTACATCAGGGACATCAGTTACAGTGATTAAACCAAATGTGGCAGGAGAAAGAGGTAGAGTGACCTACAGCGTAGCATTTTGTTTAGATAATGGAGAGCATTGCCTGATACTGCAAATAGACAGGGTGGATAAAAATTGATAGCTTTTAAAAACAAGCAAAAAATACATGCCCTTCAAGCCCATCTGGATTATCCTTTAGTTCATGAAGGGAGCTGCCAATCTGTAACTTAAAGAACAGGGTGGCAGTGGCAGCTGTAGGGTGTAAAATTCTCTGAGATGTGCATAGTGAGGTAAATTACCCTTCCCTCAACACCTTTTTAAGGCCATCTTCCTTTAACCGAGGGCAAGGCTGTATCTACACTGGCATACTGACAAAAGGGAAGAGGGAATGAGCTGACACTCCTACCCTTTGGCTCCCAAAGCTATGGAAGAGGCTAGACAGTCAGTGCTTCAACCTCCTCTGATCAATCTGGGTCCAGTGCAGGGGTGGGCAAGGTGTTGACTTTTTCTGGCATATATTCCTGAAGCTATTCCTGATTCAGTTTGGGGGCCAAAATCTTTCTTAATACTGTAAATAGTGACTTTTTTTGTAACACATTTTTTTCTACCTAGATAAAGAAATTCCGTCTGAACTAAAATGTAGTATTCAGCTTCTCTATTTGGCATCAGCACCAGGGGAAATTAAATATGGCAGAGGTCTAGTTTGTTTTT
The DNA here is from genome assembly GCF_001447785.1 of Gekko japonicus. Classification (NCBI taxonomy): domain Eukaryota; kingdom Metazoa; phylum Chordata; class Lepidosauria; order Squamata; family Gekkonidae; genus Gekko; species Gekko japonicus. Next base: position 23,991 of record NW_015165933.1, read on the forward strand.
TTAAATTAGATGTCAGTGTATTTGACATATGTCAATGTTCAAGCAAGTCTTGTGGGGGGGGGGAGACCAATCTTGCTTAGCATTGTACTGATAAAGGCAATGAGGCCAGTTTTCTAAGGACTATACAGTCTGCACTTAAGGCTAAACTCCTCCTGCATGACATAAATTTGGGATATTTACAACTATAGTGGAAACAGGAACATAATCAAAATACTATATGGCAGATGCACAGCAAACAATGAGCTCCAGATTCTCCTAAATTCTGTGGGCTGAATGCTTTGTAATTGGTTTTTCTGCTTTTCTCTCTATGTTGGCTCCTCACAATCCTCTTTTAACGCATTTCAGCTGCTGCCTGACCTTAACTGTTTGCTCGATTTTCTTTGTGGTCCTCTCCCTACTGCTCTTAACTTTGGTGACTTTTCACATTCTCTCTGGTTAACAAATTGAATGAGTCCCAAGAAGTTGTTTTGTCCCAGACTTCTGCCTGTGCACAGAAAGTGGTATGATGAGAGAGAAAAGGGCTAACATGGTATCATGTTGCATGATAGCAGTGAGATTAACAAAGTCTGAGTTCAGTGGCACCTTTAAGACCAACAAAGTTTTATTCAAGACATAAGCTTTCATGTGCATGCACACTTCTTCAGATACAACAAAATGGAAGTTACCAGTCCATACATATAGGTCGAGGGTGAGCAGTACATTAACATACAACTTAATAAAGATGTTTAACAGATTCAAGGACCAAACAGGAACAACAAACTTAGTTTATATGGTTACCATCTGTTTGGGTTTAATTCTGGGGGGGATGCATAAATATATCAAAACTGGAGATTGATGGGCAGATGTAGCCTTCTTAATTGTGGAATGCTGAGAGTAATCAACTGAGACTCTGGCATTACGCTCCATCTGTCTCCTCTCAAGTGTGGAGGCAACCTTACAGCATCTTCTTTGAAGTGGGGCAGTTGGCTATGTAGAGTTATCTTCCCTTTCCCCAGACCAGAGAAATATATTCCAACCATTACAAATTATATTGCATTCTATAATTCATTATATTACATTACAATCTACTATTCTAATCTTGTTGTTCAGTTGCACAGTCGAGTCCGACTCTTCGCGACCCCATGAACCAGATCACACCAGGCCTTCCTGTCTTCCGCCGTCCTCTGAAGTTGGCTCAATTTCATGTTCGTTGCATCTATGACACTGTCTAACCATCTCATCCTTTGCCGTCCCCGTCTTCTTTGACCTTCAATCTTTCTCAGCATCAGGATTTTCTCCAGTGAGTGCTCCCTTCTCATTTGGTGGCCAAAGTATTTGAGCTTCAGCTTCAGTATCTGGCCTTCCAAGGAACAGTCAAGGTTGATTTCTTTTAGGATCGACTGATTTGATCTTCTTGCAGTCCAAGGGACTCTCAAGAGTCTTCTCCAGCACCATAGTTCAAAAGAATCTATTCTTCGGCGCTCAGCCTTCCTTATAGTCCAACTCTCGCAGCCGTACATTACTACTGGGAAGACCATTGCTTTGACTATTCTAATCTACTATTCCAAATAAGAAATAGATTGACATAAAATAAAGAGGATGTATGTCCCTTCTGGGGGATTGGTGAGAATACAGATGTAAGGACTGAATGAGGTTAGCATGTGTAGTGAGATAAAAAACCAAAGTCCTGGGGATTCCATTTTTCTGAGCATTGTAATAACTTGCAACTTTGGAATTTCCCTTTCTCGTCTGTTCCTGAAGTTCCTTTGCAATACAACAACTATTTTGAGGTTACCCACTGAATGTCCTGGAAGGCTGAAAAAGTGTTCTCCTACAGTTTTCTCAGTTTTGTGATTCTTGATCTAAGATTTGTGTTCATTTATCTTTTGGCGTGGGGTTTGCCCTATGTAGCCAACTAAAGGGCATTGTTGGTATCTAATGGCATATGCAATGTTAGAAGATGAGCAAGTGAATGAGCCTGAGATAGCATATGGCAGTGAACTCAGCTGAATTCTTCACACAAGTTTCACTTTTCCAAGTGGCTTACAGGACTGACTATTAGATAGAGAAGTAGGAAAATGTGCCTGCTAGGAGATACAAGCAATAATATTTAAGTGAAACATTACTCTGATAGTATTTTATATCACGGTTTGATCACATAAGGGAGGTGGTGAGTTCTTGAGCTTTGACATTGATATCGACACCATTTAAACTGAGGAACATCTGGCAGTTTTAATTGGAAGAGAGATGGTGCTAGAGGAAAAGTCTTTTGGGACAATTTAAACATCTAAAAAAATCCTGCCTGTGAATAAAATCTAACACGCCTAAAGACATCATCTGAGGGCTGAGCTGGATGTTACAAGAAACACAAGAATTATGCACATATTGTTGGAATGTCTCTTGTGGGGGAAATGGATCACCCTTTGGACATTTCAGCAAAAGTGGTCAGTCAGAAGGAGTTGCTCTCTCTTCAGTGAATCCTCATATTTTTGTAACAGCCAGACAATCTTTAATTGACTTAAACTCTCCAAGTGTCCAAATAGCTTTGTTATACCCTGATACAACACAGCAGGATTTTTCTACTTTTTGAGGACATAGAACTGTATGTCTGCATAGTTTCTGGGAGTAAAGTTTAACAAGGTTTTTTTAAAAAGGAGTAGGTGTACCTCACACAATGTAATAAATGCCAGTTTAATTTATGAAGAAAGTTAGAATGTTTTGGAAATGCATTGGACTTTCATAGTTTAAAGGAAAATTTATCAAAACACCACAAAGAACATCTAGGTTAACAAAGAGTTGGCTCAAGGGAAAAAGAGAGGTTGTGTTTGTAACTTAAAGCATTGTTTAAAATGGTTTTCAGAATACTTATGAGTTCATCCAAAGGTTTTATCTTTTTGCCATTTTAAAGTTTTTAAAGGACTGATGAAAAACAGAAATGTTTGGATCTATGAAAATGGTAAGATGAAAACATGCACTGAGATATTTGTACAGAACTTAAACACGTAGACTTTGTGATCATGTCTTTTATTGGTAGGTTTTACAAAAGGTTGGGTTCCATCTAGAATTGGATCCCAGGAGGGTGATTATTGCTGGTTCCCTCCCAGGCCAAGGCAGCCCAAAATATCCACTGAAATGTTGCTCTTGGGGGGGGGGATGGGGAGCCCCCTAGGAATTCTAGGCAGAATTCAAGCCATTATTAACACTTCAAGTGACTGTGTGTTGTTGTGTCTAGGGTTGCAATTCAGTGCACATGTACTTGGGAGTATGTTCTATTGAAATCAAACAGAAAGGCAATTAGAAAGTTTCCCCTTATATAAAGGACTAGAGAATTACTGCATTAAAAACATTATTGCCAGGGCTAGGGGGCGGGGCTTCGGACGCGCTGGCGACGGACGCTCCTTGAGCACTCTCCCGGACCCCTTCGCCTTTAAACTCGCCGAAACAAATCAAAACGAGCGATTTTCCTGCTACTAAACGCCTCAGCTGAAGCCTGAATATCCCCTGATGCAAGGAAGTAAGTCATAAAGGGGAAATCTTTATTTAAACGCGCTACACGAACGATCGAAAAAATCGGGTCTGAAAAATCAAAATGGCGACCGGAACGCAAGGTGATGCTCCGACTAACATCCCGATCACGAAACAAGACCTGCTAGATAGTTTCCAACTACTTAAGGCAGAAATCAAAACAGAAATACATGAGTCGATCAGCCAAGCCTTGAAGCCTATAACAGACCAAATAGAAGCATTGCAAAACTCTATGCAAAATGTAGCACTTACTGCAGATGCGGCCCTCGAAGCTACCACAGCTACAAACGACGATATAAGAGACCTGCAAGAAGCTGAAAGTTGGTCACGAGAACGCATTTTACATCTGGAACATCGCACTCGTGAAAAGCTGGCTAAATTTCGAGGGTTCCCAGAAAACGCAGAGCAAGAGGAAAACCCTATCTCCTTCCTGAGCAAATGGATGAAAGCTGCATTTGCACTAGAAGATGATGAAGCACCCAAATTGACAAGAGCCTATAGAGTTGGCGGGAAACCTGCTAAAGAGGGCAAAGGCCCCAGAGACTTTTTAGCGGAATTCGAAACCGTCTCACAAAAACTCAACATCCTCAAACTGGCCAAGACTGCTGCTAAACTAGAATTCAAAGGAGTCCGTATTGCTATTTTCCCGGACGTGGCACCTGAAGCTCTATCAATCAGAAGAACCCTCAAACCAATAACGACGCGCCTCCATGATGCGGAAATAAAGTATAGATGGCTTCCGTCCGGGGCCCTACAGGTCCGAAAAAATGGCTCCACACACCAAGCAATCAACATCGACGAGGGAGAAAGTTTGCTGCTGGCTCTCGGGCTTAACCCCATCATTGAAATGGAAACTGAACAACAATCAACAAGGAAAAGAGCCCGTCAAGCCACCCCGCAGAAATGGAATAGAATTCCCTCTCGACGGAGAATTTCTTATGAACACTGAAATTTTGGTCTCGAATCTTTGGGAACGCAAGTATTTGTATGGATGTTTTCAATTGTTTTGGACTAAATGTGTCGGTAGTTAATTTACCATAGTAGTAATCAGCAGGA
>NW_015165933.1:28568-78241 GCF_001447785.1 Gekko japonicus
CAGGAATGCTCATTGCAAAACTGATATTGGCGAGGTGGGGAGGGGAGGGGATCCGAAGAGTGCTTACTGTTCCCCCATGATGTTTTCGTGTTTGGTATGGTTGCTCATAGGATGGTTTGTTGTGTATCTGATTAGTAGGCCCTTATGGCCTGGGGTGGAGCTGATGCTCTTCCCCCCAGATCACAACCAGAAGGGAGGGTGGGGAAAGGGAGGGGGGAGAGGGGAGGTTAGAGGGAGGGTTGAAGGGGAAAACAGTGTAAAATGCTCTGGAACTGCTAGTGGCATATTTGCAAACAGATCTCGGTTGTACGTTTTCTATAGTAAAATTCTCCAATACAGAAGTGGTACAAACAATACCAAAATGCATATATTGGTAATATTATGCTTTTCTTGGGTATACAGAGTAAAGAGGAAAAAAGGAAGCAAGGGAAAGTTGGGAAAGATATCGGACAGCATATTGTTACAATTATTTATTTTAAAACGTGTTATACGTAAAGTCAGTGTTGTATAAGGTTCAACATTTGGAGTTAAGAAAGTTTTCCAATCATATAGGGAAGTCATTAGTAAAAGAGGGTTATGGAATGAACTTCACTATGAAGCCAGATTTATCCACATCAAACACTGTGGAATTACGGATAAAGAGAAACAAACCTCACCGTCCATTTTACTATAAATTAAGTCAAACACAGTATGAACAAGCTGTAAATAATCCTTTATTATGGATGACATAAAAGCATTAACTCTTAACTGTCGAGGGTTGAATAACAAAAATAAAGCGAGGAGAATAGCTAAAGACATGCAACAACAAAATATCAATATTTTATTTTTCCAAGAGCTTTTTATAAAAACAGGTGATCAAGTCATGCCTTCAAAGTGGTTTAAATCCCAATACATCGCACATGGAACCTCCAAAGCAAGGGGTTTAGCAATCCTTATTTCAGCCAACACCAACTTCAAGCTGGAATCCCTTGAAAAAGATGAAAAAGGCAGGTACATTTTTATTAATGGTGTTATTAAACAACAACCTATTACTCTCGCCTCAATTTACACTCCTAACACTAAGCAATGTAAATTCATAAACGACACGCTGAAAAAGCTAGAAAATTTTCGTACAGGCCCTGTAATATTGGGCGGGGATTTAAACTACCTAATGAACAAAAATTTAGACAAGTCCTATGCACACAAACCAAAGATTTACAACACAAATAACCAACTGAAGGCAATCCTGCAGAAATTTGAATTACATGATATCTGGAGACTCAAGAATGACAACGTTAAAGATTACACTTACTATTCACCTCGCCATAAATCATATTCAAGAATCGATTACATTCTGGTATCGACGCAACTAATTTACCATACAGTATCAGCTGACATTGGAATTAAGAAGTGGTCCGACCATGCCCCTGTGACATGCAAGATCAGACTACAAAATTCTGCGGCCAAGAAAAGAACCTGGAAATTTAACAGAGCCTTGTTGTATGACACTGAAGCTCAACACGCACTGCGACAAGAAATTACAAATTATTTTGAGACTAATACACAACAAGAGACCAACTGTCTCACCGTTTGGGACGCTGGCCTTTTGGGAATCAGGGGACACTGTATTTCCCTTCAAGCGGCCTGTAGAAAAGAAAAGACAAAAATTAAAAAAGAACTCTCAGACAAGATTAAACATCTAGAAGGTTTACACAAACAAACTTGTAATAAAAAACTTTACGGTAGACTATTAGAAGCCAGAAAGCAACTAGAGGCTCTAGAAACAACCGAGATATTTAAAGAAGACTTCAATAGTCGAAAAAGGAATCAAACAAACAACTCTAAACGATTAAAAATATTAGCTTGGAGACTAAAAAAAAAGCAAACAGACCGGTTCATTGGATGTATAAAGGACCAACATAATAGTTTACATTATGACACTAAAAAAATTATTGAGACAATACAAACCTTTTACCAAACTTTATACACCTCACAACAACCAAGTCCTATCCAAATCAAAGAGTACCTAAATTCAGTCACCAACATTCCCATACTAACAGATGAACACTGTCAATTACTAGAAGCCCCATTAACGGCCTCAGAAATCGAAAAAGTAATAAAGAATCTCAAGAACAACAAAGCCCCCGGTCCCGATGGGTTTATCCCTGAATTTTATAAAGTCTTCATGCAACAATTAATTAACCCACTTCTAGAAACCTGCAATTATATTAGAGAGACTGGTAAGATGCCCTTTTCTTGGCAGGCTGCCAACGTTATATTAATACCAAAAAAAGATAAGGACATAACGGAACCCAAATCGTATCGACCGATTTCGTTGTTAAACGTCGATTATAAAATATTTACAGCCGTAATTGCATCCCGTTTACAACTTATCATTGCGAACTACATCAATAAGGATCAATCAGGATTTATCCCAGCACGTGACATCACAGATAATATAAGGAAAACAATTGATATTATCCAATATTGCAAACAAAACTCACCACAAAGCGCGCTGCTGATGGCAATCGATATTGAGAAAGCATTTGATTCTCTAGAAATCCAATTTCTAAAAGCTTTAATTGAAATAATGAATTTCGGTCCCAAATTCCAAAACACCATTCAAGCAATCTATGAAAACCCCAAGGCTCGACTATTAATTAATGGAGATCACTCGGAAGAGATAACCCTGTATAGAGGTACGAGACAGGGATGTCCCCTGTCTCCTATACTATTTGTCCTAGCACTGGAAACTTTAGCATGTGAACTGAGGGCAAACGAAAAATTTGAAGGCATCCAAATCGCAGGACATCATCATAAGTTAAGCTTATTTGCGGATGACGTAATCTTATTTGTTAGAAATCCCACAGTATCACTCAGCGCTATTCAAAAATCTCTACACGTTTTTGCATCGGTTACAGGATTGAAGGTCAACCAAAGCAAGACTACGATTTATCCAATTATATTAACGTCGGTTGAAAAAAACAGGATCAAAACAACCTATAACTTTCAATGGACACAGAATAATCTTCAATACTTAGGAATTAAAATTCCATTGGACCTTTCAAAAATCATTGAGATGAATCATATGGAAACACATAAAGAAGTAAGACGCACTTTGAGGTCTTGGAACGCTAAAACGATGTCGTGGCTGGATAGAATTTCGATTGCAAGATCTTTCATTCTACCCAAGTACCTGTATCTTTTTAGAACGCTGCCAATTCAACTTCCGATTACACTGGTAAAAAAATGGCAAAAAGAGCTCAACCAGTTCATATGGAACAGAAAACCAGCGCGGATAGCATTTCAAACCATGAAAACTCTGAGAAGAGAGGGCGGGCTAGCAACTCCCGACCTAGAGACCTACAGAAAAGCAGCAATACTAGCTGCCGCAATACGTCAATATCACGACAATGATGAGCTTGATTGGAAAAATATTGAAGAATCAAATCTCGCGAGAATGACATTCCAAGAACTACTATGGCACAAAACATACAAAGAAATAGACAGTCAAATTAAGAACTTATTTCTGACAGCGACCATTAAAACATGGTATGACATCAAGCCTAAACTACTAAACAAATGCTCAAGAATCAGCACTTTTACAAGACAAAAATGGTTCAAACCTGCAGAAAAACCACACTCATACGAAACGTGGAGAACAAACAAAATGAACAGAATACAAGATGTGATGCAGAGAGGCAAAATGATGCTGAAGAAAGATCTGGAACTGAAACATCAAATAACAATCAACTGGTTCGAGTATCTGCAAGTTCAAAATTTAATCTGCTCGACAGGATTTCAAGCAGCAAGCAAAATGCAACCCACTGAGCTAGAGAGACTACTGGAAAAACCACCGCTAAAAAAAGGCCTTATAGCAAAGATCTATAAACACATTTTGTCAAGCCAGAAAACCAAAACACATAAATATCAAAACGCTTGGAACGCTGATCTCAAAATACAGTTAACAGATGACCAATGGGAAGAAGTATGGAGAGTTCAACCGAAAATTTCAAAAACAATAAGTGTTCAAGAAACCAATCTAAAAATACTTACCCGGTGGTACCTGACACCAGCGAAACTGACACACATATTCCCATCTGTATCTCCATATTGCTGGAAAAAATGCGGAGAGAAAGCCAACTTCTACCACAACTGGTGGGATTGTATAGAAATACAAAAGTTCTGGTCTAAAATACTGACTCGAATTAACAGTCTTGCAAACACTGACTTACCGCTTTCACCCGAACTAATGCTCCTCCATCTCTGGCCGCAAATCCGTCCTCCTGAAAGAACAAAACAATTAGTGAACTTATTAATCATAGCTGCCAAAATGACAATAGCAAAAAACTGGAAAAATGAAAATCCACCGACACTGACACAATGGATTAACAAAATTTGGGAATTGTTTATGCTAGAAAACGTCTCCATATACGACAACATTATCCAAAATGACTGTAACTTCCATAACCCTCTCAATATTTGGAACCCTGTATTAGAAAAAATAACATTAGAAGATTATAAATGGGAAAGCATAGCGAAGGCTAAATATAAAATTATGTTATTTAATTAATTTGCAGTAGAAGGTGAGGTATGGTTTACATAGTTTATACAGTTTATATGAGGGTTATTATGTCTGACTTCCAATGTACCCCTTGTTTGACAGTTGTATTGATAATAGTAAAATAGTTGACCAAGGGTTTAGTTAGGCCCTACGCTGACTTTGTTTGTTACCTGCATTTTACACCAGAGCATGTTGTGTATATTATGGTATTGTTATAGTACTTAATATAACAATAAAATTTTGTTGAAAAAAAAAAAAAAGCCAGGGCTATTTTTGGGCAGGAACGCACAGGAACGGAGTTCCGGTTGGCTTCAGAGTTGGCCATGCCCACTACAGCCAAAACCTCTGCGTGCGTGGCTACAGAGGGAAGGCCTGGAGAGTGACACCCCCCCCCCTGGAAGGATCGGGGAGGCATTTAAATGCCTCCCCATGCCTTCCCTGGCACTCGGGCAAGCCAAGTTTAAACTGCCTTCCCTTCAAGGGGGGTCTTCCCCGGGCTCCCCATAGCTGGAGGGCGCCTGGGCAAGCCAAGGAAAGGCAGTTTAAACTGCCTTCCCTTCCCTCCAAGGGCCAGCTTGCCTGGGCTTCCCGCAGCCACAGGGTGCCCAGGCAAGCCAAGGGAAGGCATGGGGTGTGGCCTAATATGCTAATGAGTTTCTGCTGTTGGGTGTGACCTATTATGCTAATGAGTTCCTGCTGGGCTTTTTCTACAAAAAAACCCTGATTATTGCACTATAGTGAAATAGCAAATACTACTTTAAAAGTCCAAAAATCCCTCTGGTGGCACACTGGGGGGAAATACAGTGGAAATGATAGCTGACAGAGGAGAGTGCGCAGAAAACTCCTGTTAGGAGACTCCATTGCAGTGCAGGTGCCTCTGCCTTTTCAGTGACAATGACAGAAGAATAGAGAGTTCTTGCTGTACAGATGAGGTCTCAATACAGGCATAATCTAGCCAACATTAAGCAGTGTTAATCTCATTGATTTCTATGGGAGAGCACATGTTTAATTGAATGAGTCTTAAAAATGTCTATTTTTGGCTAGATCATGCCCACTGTTTCTTATTCCATCTTGATTTACATTAATTGTTAGCAGACTGTCAGGATTGTAGTGATACTGTGAAACGCTGCACCATGTCCTGTCATTCTTATTGCTTCTCCTACTGACTTGTGAAGGCAATAATGTCATGAGGACATTGCTTCCAGTGGTTAGGAGTACTCCTTTGCTTGAAGCCTGGTGTATCTGCTCTCTATTTGTACCATTCCTGGAAGTGGTATAGCCTTGTTTTCTTGTCCTCCATTTGTGTATAACTCTTGTGACAGTTATGTTTTTCATAGATCAATGCTACCTTTATTTTACAATAATTTTAACAATGGAACTTTTAGATTTGTTTTTTAAAAGTGCAGAGGCTGTTATAGTGTGAACATTAATAACATTTGAACAACTGTCCCAGCCTTGGGACACCCGAGCCCTGCCTGGCTGGTACACTGCCTGGTGAACCACCCCTCAGGGTGCAGCACCCCATTCCTGCACTCACTTGGAGCCCCTTAAACCTATTCTTCACCTCCACTCTATATTCATAAAAGATGTGATCTAGGTCAAACCTTAATGGCCTAGTGGTTTTCCTGAATTTTGCAATGAGTAGCTCATGATTTGAACCACTGTCAGCTCCAGGTCTTTTTTTTTACTTCACGTTCCTGGGATCCCAGATCACCACAGACTGTGACAGCAGCCATGAAATTAAAAGATGCCTGCTCCTTGGGAGGAAAACGATGGCGAACCTAAACAGCATGATAAAAAGTAGGGACATCACCCTGCCAACAAAAGTCCACATGGTCAAAGCAATGGTATTCCCAGTAGTCATGTATGGCTGCGAGAGTTGGACTATAAGGAAGGCCGAGTGCCGAAGAATAGATTCTTTTGAACTATGGTGCTGGAGAAGACTCTTGAGAGTCCCTTGGACTGCAAGAAGATCAAATCAGTCAATCCTAAAAGAAATCAAACCTGACTGTTCCCTGGAAGGCCAGATAATGAAACTGAAGCTCAAATACTTTGGCCACCAAATGAGAAGGGAGCACTCCCTGGAGAAGACCCTGATGCTGGGAAAGATTGAAGGTCAAAGAAGACGGGGACGGCAAAGGATGAGATGGTTAGACAGTGTCATAGATGCAACGAACATGAAATTGAGCCAACTTCAGAGGACGGCGGAAGACAGGAAGGCCTGGTGGGATCTGGTCCATGGGGTCGCGAAGAGTCGGACTTGACTGTGCAACTGAACAACAACAAAAAGCTAAATTTATTGTATCAGTTTAACATCTGATATTTTCTCTTGGGGATTATGTCCTCCTGCAGGACTGGATTAAAAAACCTAATATACATTTTGTATTTCCTATGATTTCTCGCACCAGCATGCTGCAAAAACACTATTGGACTTGTTCAGCTTCACTGCTCCCAGTGCCCTGTATGTATAAGAGCTCAGGTTATCAACAGGCTGAGAGAAGACTGCCCTGTCTCTTGAATAGAGGCTTATTGTATGGAAATGGGCAACTGAAGCCATGCCATGGCATGGGGGGGTAAACAATATCACCTGGTACATAATGTCCCATTTAGCTTTCATTAAAGGGACAGGACACTTTTGCTCCAGGCAGTTGGCAAACCTAATAAATAGGGTTGCCAGCTTTAGGTTGAGAAATACTTGGAGATTTGGGAGGTAGAGCCTGAGAAAGGCATGGTTTGTGGAGGGGAGGGAAGAAGAAGAAGAGGAGGAGGAAGAGATTAGATTTATACCCTACACTTCACTACCTGAAGGTGTCTCAGAGCGGCTTACAATCTCTTTTCCCTTCCCCTCCCCACAACAGACACAAAGTGATGCAGATGGGGCTGAGAGAGCTCTTTTGAGAACTGCTTCTGAGAAAACAGCTCTGAAAGAACTTATAACTGACCCAAAGTAACACCAGCAGCTGCATGTGGAGGAGTGGAGAATCAAACCCGGTTCTCCCAGATTAGAGTCCGCACTCCTAACCACTACACCAAACTGGTCTCAATGGGGTATAATATCATAGAGTCTACTTTCCAAAGTGGCCATTATCTCCAAATGAACTGATCGCTGTCACCTGGAGATCAGTTGTATCCCCAAGAGATCTCTAGCCATCACTTGGGGATTGGCAATCCTACTAGTAGGAGGAGTGGAGTAGGGTTAGAAATTCAGTTTTTCTGTTTCAAAGTTCTCAGTGTTTTTTTCTGTAACTTGCTGAAGAGCTCTGTTAAATGGCAAATGAATGCTCATTGATATAAGGTGATCAATGCAAGGAGTCTGTACTATTAGACTTCAAGAAAATAGCAGCAATACTCAAGCACTCTAATCCTATTTATTTATTTATTTATTTCGGCTTCTACCCCGCTCTAACCCCCCAAGGGGTCTCTGAGCGGCTTACAGTTACTCTATTATCCCTAACTATGGCCACAACTTAATTGGGGTGGGGACTGCCCTACCGGCACCCTGTAGATGGAGCTATTGTTCTTCTTACTCATGATTCGGCCCCTCAGGCCATTTCTGGCACGGCTCCCTCCGGCTCTTCCTCCTGCGACCCTCGGCGTCGGCTGTGGTTGGTAGATCTATTCGGTGCCTGGTTCACATTGGCGCAGCTTCGACTCTGTCCGTCAAGTCTCTGCCCACGCCTGCGCCTCAAACTCTCCCTGCGTTTCCTGGCTCCGCCCTCTGCTGACGTCTGGATTGCTGCCAATGTTGCGCCCGATCGCCATCTTACCGCCTGCCGCCGATGCCGTCGTTGTTCTCCGTCTCGCCTCGCCGCCAACGCTCCACCAGCCCCCCTTGAAGGGGAAGGGTGCTCCCTGCCATCTAAGGCAGGTACCCAATTTATCTACACGTGTCTTGATGATATTATTGCTTTTGAACTGCTGGGTGGGCGGGAGCTGGGACTAGGGCCAGGTGCTCACTCTGACCGCGGTGGATTTGAACAGCTGTAGCAGGTGTTCGCAGATGTTACCAGCAGGCAGTTTAACCTCTCCTAGAGGAATGCATTGTTGCAAAGTGCCTGCAGAACAAAACTGGGGCAGTCATAGCGGCACCCACAGGAAGAAAATGGAACAGACATTTCCTGTTTGTGTGTTATCAGTTCACCACCACATCGAAAGTTGCATCCATTGTGCCATGGTGACATAATAGCATCATGTGATGCAAATGTGCATTTGGTAGAAGCAGCCAGCTTTTTTCCCAGTCTTGCCCAACTCCCTTCCTTGCTACAACCCTGCCGTACATGGCTTTGGTCCGTGCAGGTTTGATGACCCCTCCTCCCATTTTCACCTGCAGAAAAATCATTTTATCTTTTCAGCAAGTAAAGTAAGCAATTTGAAAATATTTCCATCAGATACGTGTAAATTATGGAAGATGTGGCAAAACTAGGTTGCTAGTTCCGGATTGGAAAATACCTGGAGATTTTGGGGGTGAAGCCTGAGGAGGGCAGGATTTGGGATGGGGAGGGACTTCAATGAGGTATAATGGGGTCTACCACAAGGACTTTCAATTAGATATGTGTTGTGTGAGTTCCTTGTTAGGAACTTAATTGCTAGGCTTGCCAAGTCCCCCCGGGGGGCGGGGAAACCTCCACCCCAGAGGCCCATTCCCCACCGCTGGTGGATCAGGCCCCAGGGGGAACCCCACCCTCAAAGTACGTGACGTGCACGTCACCCGGATGTGGCGCGACCATGCCGGGCATGCTGCGGGTGGGGCCATGGTCATCAGAGGGAAAACTCTATGTTTTTCCCTCGGATGGTCGTGGCCCCGCCCCCAGCGTGCCCTGCGTGGTCGCGTCACTTCCGGGTGATGGGGTTGCGGCGCGCGTGCGCTCCAGGAACAAGCCGGGAGCCCCCTGCTCCAGTAAGACTTGGCAACCCTAGTGGGTGCCCTGATTTGGAGCAAGACCATGGCATATGGGGAGATAGTTATTATGCCTCTCTTCCATACTGTTTTCCCAGCCTGAAATAGTCCCAGAGGTGCTGTTTATCCCTTTGGGGGCTCCATGTGTACTAATGGAGTACAAGCAGATTTCTCCAACTGGGCAAATAGTTCCCCCTTCCCCCCGGGGCTGTTTCAGATCAGCAAAATAGTGCTGGTGGGGCTTAAACACCTTTTCTCATGTCATGATCAAAATCTTAATTGGGCCTCCACAATATGGCAGTTGAGTTCCCGGTAGGGAACTTGCAGCACAAATCTGATTGAAAGTCCTTGTTGTAGATTCAGGCACAACACAACAAACCTTTAGCATGTAGTTAGGTCATCATTGAACACTATCGCAGGAACTAATAACATCAGATAAAACATTTTGGGCTTATTCACTACTATGATACATGCTGTCATGTTAAATAAAAATGTCCCCCAGCTTTACATAGGATAAATATGCTAGTCACTGTGAAAAGAATAAATGGACACCAGTCTGCCTTTAAAACTGGCAGTATTCAGAAACCAATGGGAAAACACTTTACTTTTCCAAGACACTGTGTTGCTGATATAAAAGAACATTAAAGGGAGGCTCCAGCACAAAACTGCTAACTAGAATTCATCAAGAAGTCTGACAGCATTATTGTGATAAAGAAATACAGGATGCCCTATTCAACACACAGAAGGCCTCAGCCCCAGAGAAGTCACACACTCTGGTGGGAACCAAGGTATGAAATCTTCTTGTTCCCCCATTTGTGAGGACAAATGGGAAGGACAGCAGTAACCATTTGCCTACTTGCCAAGAAGAGACAGGATAGATCTGTGGTGTATTCAATGTGCCAATGTATGTATGTAAACGCAGTGATTGAAACACCATGTGAAGCTTCGTCCTGGGCTAGGATCCTAATCCCTCAATTACTGTTGGGAGCCCAGGATGAGACCACCAATCACCAACATCTAGTTCCATGAGAGGGAAAACTTGTGATTGGCCCTTATCCGTACAACCTCATAGGTTGGTATTGTAAAATAGGGCGTGGCTATATTAGCCGGGAGAGTTTAAAAGAAGAACAGCTTCAATGCTAAAGCTGTTCTGGCTATTCATGTTGATCTGTTTGGAGTTGAGTTACGAGTTGCTGAATAAAGCTGATCTTTTGCTGAATCACTCTCTGACTCGTTTGTTAAGTAGCCGACTTAACAGATCACTTTTGATATCCTGAGTTGAGGCCACAAAAAACAAGGATGTGCAACATGTTATGATTGAGTAAAGGCAGAATAGTGAGAACTGATGAGGTCTCAGCCTCAGGATAGGCCAAGTAGCATTTCTCCCAGCTGGGTGGCAAAAGAGTTAAAAGGTTATCACACTCTGTGTAAGGAGTGCAAGCCAAGAATCAGGGAATGGGGAGAAAATGAGTGAAGTCTGCATCAACCATCCTCCGTTTCAAAGTTCCAGTTTTTCTTGTGTCCATTCCCCTGAAAGGAATGTCAAGGTAAAACCCGTGACTTATGGAATTTAACTAGTTTCTGTTTTGATTCTCTTCTTAATTTTTGCCAGACTTGTGCTATTGTTCTGGTATCTAATTCTATGCATTAGTGCTCCTAGTTAATAGCGATATATGTTAATTCAATGAAGATCTTTTTTATTTTTAAAGGTCTCAGACTGTGACCAAAAGTCTTACCCACGTCTCTTAACAATTTATCCATGCATAGACCAATCACTTGACCAGGCTGGAGAGTTAGCAGGCAGGAGAGGGGGCGGTGAGTAACCCAATTTCAGTGAGTAACCCAATTTCAGTGAGTCAGACAACTGAGACACCAAGGGGGCAGCTTGAGTGGTGGCAGAACTCCACCTAAGTGATAGGAGGAGGCTAGGGTTTCTCTGTTCATTGTTTTTATTTACAAAAATTATACCCTGCCTTTCTCATCAGGGCACCATGACACCTAACAGTTTAAAAACACACATGGTAAAAAAATGTATCTTAAAAACATTAAAACCCAACAAAAACATAGCATTAAACCAAGCTAAAGTATATGTACAAAAACACACAATCCACAATTAAAACATAGGCCATGAACATGGGATCACTGAGGTAACACCAGACAAAACAAGGACTTCACCCCCCCCCATACACACATACCCCTTAGTAGGTATTCTTTTGTTTAGCAAAATTTGACAGATTGCATTACCACTAATCATTGCTACTGTGAAAGGTCTGCACTTTATTCAGTTGCATTTGAAATTAACACAGTTATGTCACACCGATCCATGCCCCTTTGACACCTCTTACAACTTTTTTCTTTATAACACACATATTTCTTTAAAATATCATTACTGATATTGCTAGTGATATACATTTTCCTTCTAAGTGAAATACAACTTTGTAACTCGTTACTGCAAGGCTTCTGTTCAGAACTGAATACAGATTTGGTGTAAATAAAACTTCCATAAATTTAGCTATCATGGTTCAGTGGTAGTAGGGCATCTGCAGGGCTTTTTTTGTAGAAAAAGCCCAGCAGGAACTCATTAGCATATTAGGCCACACCCCTGATAGCACAGTGCTGATAGCACAGTGCATTAGCATATTAGGCCACACCTCCATGTCTTCCCTTGGCTTGCCTGGGCAAGCCAGCCCGTGGACAGGCTGGGGAAGGTATGGGGAGGCATTTAAATGCCTCCCCGATCCTTCCAGGGGGCTCCCTGGCCCGCCCACTTCGGAGTCGCGGGGGGGGTGTCGCTCTCCAGGCCTTCCCTCTGTAGCCACGCACACAGAGGTTTTGACTATAGTGGGTGTGGCCAACTCTGAAACCAGCCGGAACTCCGTTCCTGTGCGTTCCTGCCCAAAAATAGCCCTGGATTTGCATTTTATGTAGAAGGTCCCAAGTTCAATCCCTGGCATGTCCCAGTTAGTAGGTGATCTTGAACAACCTCTTCCTGATACGATGGAGAACTTTTGCCAGTTAGAGTATACCAATGGTCTGACCTGGTATACTGCAGCCTTATATGTTCACATGACTTCACACACACTCTCTTGAGATCTTATTTAAATATCTGAATATTTGATGTTTTAAGTGGTTTTATTGCCTGTATTTTACACTTTAATATTATGATATTCTCCCTTCCTGGAGAATTAAGATGTATGACAGGATTCCATTTCACAACTGGTAGCTAAGGCTTCGACTGTTAAACGGTGATTGCTTTGCTTAATGCTCATACTGATGTCACGAATTAATTGCATTTCTTTGAGCAAAACCACAATTCCTCCATGCCTGACTGAAGTTTTGTATATTCTCCATCTCAAGATCTACCAGCTGGTGATTGTTTTGTCCCAAATCCAGTTCAGAGAATGACATGTTCACTTTTATGATAGGATATAGGTGGGAGTAGGATGGTAATTTGTATTTGGCTTATATTAACTAAAGATGCCTGGAGACAAAATAAAATCTATTAGCTGGCATTTTGAGAGCTGTGGCCAATTTATTTCTTGTCGCAAAGATGTGACTGCTTTTACTGAATCCATTTCTTCTGGCTCAACATAAGGCATACCAAATGTTTCTTCCTTATTTTATTATTTTGTGATGTTTAATGTCACAAGTCATAGTCCAGCAAACACATCTCTAGATGAAGTTACAAATTCATGCTTCGTTCTTTATGCTCCAGGTTGTTGGGTTTTTTTGCTTTTTTTAAATACCTTCTAACTTCTGGTTTCCCAATACAGAATTAAAATGTATGGGTTGCAGTAGAATCCTGGTGAAAATGGCTGGGTTCATACACGCTCATTTGAATCGAAAACTAAGAACTGTCTGAATTAAAAGTTGCTATGGTTACAGAGAGGATTAGCAAGTGGGGGGAGCTTTCATTGGTCTGCAACTAGCACAAGTTGCTTGTTTGAATAGCATTAATATGTTGTCCCCTGCTGTTTTATATGCCAAGACCATCTGGCATAGGCAGTATTTGAAGGTACAGCTCTGTTACAGAAAAGATCTGGCAGCTTATTTTTATTTCTTGTAAATGGCTCTTATGAAGTAAGTGGATTTTAAAGAGGATGGTGGTAACATTAAAAGAGTCAAAGTTATATATGACTGTGAACAAAGCACCAGCTATTAGCACTGGCAGCTTCAATAGTTTAGGATTCAACTGGTGCATGTTTCAATATGTTTGCTGGCTATTATAAGCTGGGCTTGAGGCAGCTCTTTCTCAAAACAGTGATTTCTTTTATTCAGTTCAGAACACAATAACCAACCCAGCAACGCACCCCACTAATATACAGTCATGAGCAGTCAAAACCACGCCTCCTAAAACAGTAATAACCGATCATAATAAACACTACAGAATATCTTATTTGCATTTTCTGCTTCACTTTAGTCTTCCCTGATTGGTCTGCCAACTTCGGCAGCCAATCAGGGCAGGTGCTTATATAATCCTAGCAAGCAATGGTATTCAACACAAGGCGCAGGCATTAGCTGCGTTCAATACAAATACCTCTTCATATTGAGAAACAATAATTTCCTCCAAAACTATGTCATCTCCTGATTGGTCTGCTACACTCTAACAGCTAACCAAAAGGAAGATCTCAGGATCCTCACAGACTATGAAGCTTGGCACGAAGCTCAGGCACAGTAACAACACATAACACTGACCATATCTTCTTGTGTTTTAAAATGGCTATGCATAACAGGAAATATTTTAAAAGACGGGGTTGGATCAAAACAGGTTGGCCACCAAAAAAATCTGTACTGGGAATTATGAGACCTTCATGGACCAAAACTCTCTGGAGCAGGGGCTGTAGGGAGGAAGGGGGGAGAGCCAGCTGGATCCAACCGGTGGATTCCATATGCAAGCAAGCTTTCTGGATCCAGTCAGTGGATTCCAAATACATGTAATCTATTGACAATTACAGAGAAGTTTTTGTCTTCACTCCTCCCTTTAAACTCTAGAATGAGGTCCCAGTCACACGGGGCTCACATGTCCCATCGAGGTCCCGTGGTTAGGGGGTTAGGTGCTGATCACACGGCTATCCAACGTCGCGGCAAAGAAGCGGCGCAGCGCAATCACAGCAGCAATCACTAGGCAAACGGGTGTTTGTTTTACATGGCAAACGGGTGTTTGTTTTACCGCAGTTTGTGCGCATGCGCCATTGGGCGCTTTTGCGCATCCTGCGGAGACTTGGGGGGGGGACCCTTGTTTGCGAAGGAACATTGGCGGGCGCCGGATGCCACGGGAGTCCACCGGAAACACGATCAGACGCCTGCCCTTGCCCAGTGGTGTCCGGAAATCAGTACATCTTCGGCAGGGCGCCACGGGATAGCCACGGGAGCACTACGCTTCCCAGATGTTTCGGTATGATCGCACCCGGAAAATCCATCTATCATCCGTATCTTTAACGCGGCAAAATGCTCCATGTGACCGGGGCCTGAGTTGTTATTCTCTTAAGAGTTTATTTATATGGACCATATTGTTGTTCAGTTCTGATTTACATCAGATGGTTTTAAATTTTCATTGATTCCCTGCCCCCATTATTTCTAAGAATGTAGAACTAGGTGAATAGTTCCAGTAATATCAATTTTTAAACAAAAACAGATCCCATCAGATTAGTCTTAAGAAATGTGCTTTTAGGGCCAAGCATGTGATAGATACAAAATTTTAAGTGATTTCATGAGGTTACCAGAAGTGTAAGATAACAGCAATTTCAGTATTCTGCACTGAGTCTGTGCCAATTCAAATTGAAATCTTGATGAGGGCAGGATGAGGGAACTATTACATAATGCTGCTGGAATATTTATATTATGTTGTTTAAAAGAGTTATGTTAATTATTAATATAATTTACATTATGCTAAAATTATGTTTTGCACTTATCCAGGATTCTTTCATTGCTTTGCAAAACATGAACCACTTGTTTGCTAGCTCAGTAGTGCAGTTGCTTAATGTAAAAAGGTAAAGGTTCCCTTGCTCGAAAGCCAGTCAAATCCGACTCTAGGGTTGCGGTGCTCATCTCCGTTTCAAAGCCGAAGAGCCAGCGTTGTCCGAAGACGTTTCCGTGGTCATGTGGCCGGCATGACTAAGCACCAAGGCGCACGGAACGCTGTTACCTTCCCACCAAAGTGGTACCTATTTATCTACTTGCAATTTCTTGCTTTCGAAGCTGTCTTATCTGATTCTCTAATCCATAGATTTCTGAGCCTTTCTATTAGTGCTTGGCCTCTCGTGCCACCATTTATTTAATTTATTTAATCAACTTTTTAAAAATAGTGTTTCAGTTTTTAAATTCTTTGTGCAGTAGCATATGGGTTGAGCTCAGTCCTTTCCATTGATTAAAAAAACAACCTCCTCCTCCACACCTAGTTGGCAGGAAAGTTCAGAGGAAAATAAATTAGCAGTTGAAGGTAAAGGAGATACTTATTCTGGTTTCTTTGCTTGCCTCCATGAACTAGCTGTGCAATAAACAGTTACAATTTTTGATACCATAGTCTACCAAATATCAATAATGCAGAGATTTGTAGATGACTTTAGTGGGCAATTGCTTTGCCTTGCCCCAGGCTTCAGCTTTTTAACAATTGTAAGCAAGCATAATGCAAAAAAACCAAACCAAACAAAACATGCTGCTACTTTAAACTCAGGCTGATTGGAGGGTAGATTTCCCTGAGACAGTTCTCTGGAAAACATGGCTGCCTTGATGCTATTGAGACTGGGGGGGAGGAGGGAAAAGTAGCAGCCACATAGGAATTAGAAATTTGGCAAGGGATTTCTTATTGCTTTACTTAATGCTGAGAATAGTTTCACTAGTTGTCATCTTGCTAAAGGCAGAGGAACCCTGCTGCGGGAGGGGGTTATGAACCAATTCCTGTGTTATAATTTCAATAAAAGTGCGGGCCCCAAAACTATATGTGTGTGTGTGTGTGTAGTGAATATTTTGTGTGCATGTGTGTGCGCATGCGCCTAGAAGACCCCTAGTGGGGCTTGGATATTTCAGAGAAGTGGCTTGCTATTGCCTGCCTTTGCGTCCCGGCCCTGGTATTCCTTGGAGGCCTCCCATCCAAATATTTACCAAAGTCAGCCCTGCTTAGCTTCTGAAATCTGATGAGATCAGGCTTGCCTGGGCTATCCCTGTCAGGGTAGCCCCAAAACAATATTGACATTGATGAGGATATTGTGATGTAGATGAACTGTCTGAGTTAACCATAGCCACCATCCTTTGGACCATGTAAAGATTCCGAAGAGTGTTCTGAAGCTAGGGTTGCCAGTTCTGGACTGGGAAATTCCTGGAGATTTTGAGGTAGGGTTTGAGGAGGGATCTCCACAGGCTTCAGTGCCATAGAGTCCACCCTCCGAAGCAGCCATTTTCTCCTGGAGAACAGATCTCTGTAGTCTGGAGATCAGTTGCAATACTAGGAGACCTTCAGGCCCCACCTGGAGGTTGGTAATCCTTAAGGAGCTCCATGTACAATGTATTACAGCATTCAAACCTGGATGACCTGAATCATGGATAGCTGTGGCAAGATCTTCAATGGTGTTTTTTTTTTAATCTCTAAAAGAAGGAGAGGGTGAGGCTCACTCACTTTTTTTGTATTTTATTGTGTTAGGTTGTTTAGCTGGCAGTTCAATTCACAAGCCAAGGATCTGTAATAACTGGAGGAAGAGAGGCAGAACGGCATAGTAAAAGGAAACTTGTTATTTGATTATGCTTCATAATTATATTAATTTGGCAACAAGCCAATTGTGAACAAACATGTGGACAAGGGGGATCCAATAGATATTGTTTACCTTGACTTCCAGAAAGCTTTTGATAAAGTTCCTCATCAAAGGCTCCTAAGCAAGCTCAAAAATCATGGGATAAAAGGACAAGTCCTTTTATGGATCAAAAACTGGCTAATTAATAGAAAACAGAGAGTGAGTATAAATGGGCAGTTCTCCCAGTGGAGGGGTGTAAGCAGTGGGGTACCACAGGGATCAGTACTTGGTCCACTGCTTTTTAACTTGTTCATTAATGATTTGGAGTTGGGAGTAAGCAGTGAAGTGGCTAAATTTGCAGATGATACGAAGTTGTTCAGGGTGGTGAAAACCAGTGAGGATTGTGAGGCACTCCAAAGGGATCTGTCAAAGATGGGCAAGTGGGCGTCAACATGGCAAATGGGGTTCAATGTGGCCAAGTGCAAGGTGATGCACATTGGAGCCAAAAATCCTAACTATAAATACACGTTGATGGGGTCTGAACTGGCAGAGACAGATCAAGAGAGAGATCTTGGAGTTGTAGTAGATAACTCACTGAAAATGTCGAGACAGTGTGTGACTGCAATAAAGAAGGCCAATGCTATGCTCCTCTGCCGATCGGGGCCACACCCCCAACGTGCTCTACGTGGATGTGTCACCTCTGGTGACGCAGCCACGCTCCGCTTCGGGGGGGTTCCCCCCCGGGGCCCGATTCCGCGGCGGCGGAAATTGGGTCTCCAAAGCGGGGGTTTACCCGCCCCCCGCCTCCACCTGGCAGCCCTAATCTCCACAGGCTTCAGTGCCATAGAGTCCACCCTCCAAAGCAGCCATTTTCTCCTGGAGAACAGATATCTGTAGTCTGGAGATCAGTTGTAATACCAGGAGACCTCCAGGCCCCACCAGGAGGTTGGTAATCCTTAAAGAGCTCCATATACAATGTATTACAGCATTCCAACCTGGATGACCTGAATCATGGACAGCTGTGGCAAGATCTTCAATATGTTTTTTTTAAAAAAATCTCTAAAAGAAGGAGAGGGGGAGGCTCACTCACTTTTTTTGTATTTTATTGTGTTAGGTTGTTTAGTTGGCAGTTCAGTTCACAAGCCAAGGATCTGTAATGACTGGAGGAAGAGAGGCAGAGCAGCATATTAAAAGGAAACTTGTTTTTTGATTATGCTTCATAATTATATTAATTTGGCAACAAGCAAGTTGGACCAAATGACCTGGAAAAGAAGAGAAAGAAAAAATGTTTTCCTAGAGCTTTAGGCAGATGCTTTTAATTCAAATCGATTTTAATATTATTTCACTACTATTGTGAATTAAATATCAATCTAATTTGTTTTCTGTTGGTGGCAGCTGCCTTTCAATTTAACTTCTAGAACACTGATGAAAAGGTATATGTAAATTATTTAGTGCAGCTGCTACATATCAACAAGACACTTGAGTGGAGTTTGATTGAACTTTTGTTGTCTTGGCTTCATTGTTGGGTTGATCCAACAAGACTTCAATCAGCAAGACTTCCACTTGATAATAAAACTGACTTTCAAGGTTCCTGCTAGAAAGGCATCGTTCGCACTGAAGGCCTTATAGGGACCATAAAGTAAAGGTAAAGGTTCCCTTGCTCGAAAGCCAGTTGAGTCCGACTCTAGGGTTGCAGTGCTCATCTCCGTTTCAAAGCCGAAGAGCCAGCGCTGTCCGAAGACGTTTCCGTGGTCATGTGGCCGGCATGACTAAACACCAAGGCACACGGAACGCTGTTACCTTCCCACCAAAGTGGTACCTATTTATCTACTTGCAATTTCTTGCTTTTGAACTGCTAGGTTGGCAGGAGCTGGAACTAGAGACGGTAGCTCACTCCGTCATGCGGCAACTCGGGTCTCGAACTGCTGAACTACCGACCTTCCACAGCCTGCAGTTCAGCGTCTTAACCACTTAAGCCACCGCAGCTCCATACTGCGCTGTTAATCATTAAGGAATAAAGCAGTATGCACTTGAGTAGTCTGACATACATATCTCTCTCACCCAAACATAGAGGAAGGCAGCTGTTCAATGGGGAAAAACAAAAACATTCCACTGGCCTAGTGCAAGCAGCCCTCTTGAGTGAACCCTAAATACTTTGGATCCCAGCTGATATGATTATCTTGATCATTAAATTCTGCAATCTGTTAGAATTGACTATAAGTTTGGTTTTATGAGTAGACTGGTACTTTTTATTGCGGTTCTCTATGGCTTCTTTTTATGTTATATTTTGTTTCATAATCAAAAAACCAGCCTCCCACTGCTTTCCTAATATTCCTCCCTTGACTAAAGTTATCCCTCTTTCCTGGATCTCTGCCAGTCTGGCTCTCAACCTGAGCACAGCATGAAGGGTGCCCTTGTAGTCTTGCACTGTGATCCTGCACACACACCACTTAAATTTCAATGCTGTGCAACGAAGCAGCCAGACAGTTGTTTTAATTTATTCCCAAGCCCTGATTTTCAGTGTTTGAAAACATTTCACTTCCCACTGCTGGCTGGCTCTTACTGCTGCATGGGAAAATATCTCCCATTATTTGAAAACAAAGCAAAACAAACGAACAACTGTGATCTGAGTACACAACAAAGCAATCACTTAATTCATTATACTTCTGATTTTGGTCTGTCTGTGCACAATCCATTTGAACTCCACATTGAAAATAATGCAAATAGGCCCTTGAATACACAACTTTCAGGAATGTAGGCAAGTCCCTAATCCTTTGGCCACTGAATCACTGATATATGTGGATAGTGCTTTCATGCTTGTGTGTTCATAACAATAGTTTACTTTCAGTACAATCTTGTGAAGCCTTACTCCAGTCTAAGCCTGTTGATTACTTACAGTTATTTATGATCCTGCAGCATCTGGTCTTTGCTGGTTGCATGGTGTCTCCATCCTAGGGCACACCTGCAAGCATCGTCCGGCATAACTCCCCTCTATCGTCCTTTATCACAACCAGGGGTCGTTTCATAGAAAAAGAGCTAGGGGAACTCATTAGCATAACTCATTAGCATATGCCACACCCCCTGACATCATAAGGCCCAGCAGTGGACCTGCAAGGCCGGCGGGAGTGCGAGGAAGCCCCGCCAAGGCCCTCCCTGGCCCCAGGCAGCCAGGGGTGGGGAGAGGGGGGGAGGAAGCAACTTACCCTCCCTCTTCTCCTGCCTCCTCCTGGCTGAATGAGGGTCGGAAGCGGGGCGGCCGGAAGCAGGGGGTGGGGCTTCATCGTGTGCCCCGCCCCCCGCACTTCACCTGGGGGAACTGCGATCCCCCGCAATCCCCCCTGAATCGACCTCTGATCACAACACATGCACAAGTGAGTACATACACAAACAAAAGAATAGCTCCCTTTTCAGACCCCTCCCCACGTGGACTTCAAGGCCTTAGTCAATCTGTGTGTCAGGTACTGGGTTCAAGCACTCCAGAATATGGATCCTCCAATCAAAAGGTGTTAACACATCAAAGAGCCAGTGTGTTTTCCCTTTAGACTGTAAACAGTGTTCTTGATCTGGAGAAGTGAATCTTTCCCATACCTGGCTAGTCACATGGACATCAGTGCACCCTTCCATCACCATAAGTGTCACAGCATATCTTGCCCATCGGCCTGTCAGCCACAACAGCACCATTGTGCTATTCCATTCCTTCTCCAGGCTTTCCTTCTTGTTAGTCCTCATTCTCTCTCTCTCTCTCTCCCTCTCCCTCTCCCCAGGTTTGCCTTCATTTCTTTTTATTCCCCATTTGATTGTTCTTTTTTGCAAAGAAAGGAGAGAGGTATTGTGTTTGGTTCCACATCCTATGGCAGGATTTCTTTGTTTGGCACTTCTCTTGTGGAAGCCATTTTGGATTTGACTTCTCCTCCTGAGGCAGCCATTTTGAGGTGGCATTGGCCACCCCCACTCAAAATGTCAAAGGTTCCTGCATGCTCAAATAGGTTGCAGACTCCAGTGCCAGAATAGGATCTGGGAGACCCAGTTTCAAATCCCCACTCTGCCATGT
Organism: Gekko japonicus; assembly: GCF_001447785.1. NCBI lineage: Eukaryota > Metazoa > Chordata > Lepidosauria > Squamata > Gekkonidae > Gekko > Gekko japonicus. The sequence continues at coordinate 49,784 of NW_015165933.1, forward strand.
CAGTTTGTTGCGTGACCCTGGTTCAGTCATATACTCTTAGCCTAACCTGCCTCACCAGATTGTTGTGAGGATAAAATGGAGAGGAGAATGATGTAAGCTGCTTTGGATCCTACTGGGGAGAAAGTCAGAGTATAAATGAAGTAAATGACCAATGAATAACCCTTATCAGTGGGAGTTACTCCCAAGAGAGTTCCCTTAGCATTGCAGCCTTGAAGACCTAGTATACAAAGTAACGATGTACAAATAATTTTTAAAAAAATCATCTGCACTGCAATCTTTATAAATTCTAAGTTTGTTGGAAAATGAGGCAGAAAACTGAGATCCCACCCTCTTGCATGTGTTTTTTTCAGCACAACAAATATTGACTTTACTTATTTGGCGAACTGGTAGTCTGTTTCTTCCCTTTCCCTTCTGTCAGGTTTTGTTTTGCATCTTTGTTCATGATTTGCGTTTTTTCTTCTTCTTTACTTCTCCAGTCCAGAGTTCACTATGGAAAGGAGTCATACGGGAAAGAGGCCTATTTCTGCAGTCCAGGCTGCCACTTCTGTACCAAGCAACCCATCCTAAACATTTTCAGAGTGTGATGTGGGACACAGGAAGCCTGTTCTTTTTCATACTATATAGCAAAGAAGCCATTGGCTTTGAATTGCTATAGCTTGGGGTACAGGTCTGGGGGGAAAAAAGACTCAATAGCTGAGAATGCTCTCTCCTAAAATATTTAGTGATGAACATCAGATAAATGAGAGAAGAAAGAAAAGGATTTTTATCAGCCCTTTCACAGTTCTCATCAAGAAGCAGCAGTGCTTAACTCTTTTCTCAAGTGTCAGATTGGGTGTAGAAAGTTTAAATAGTCCTAACAGTTTATTAGTGCTTCATATTCTCTAAAGCTGGAACAGATCACTTGTAATCTTCTTGTAAACCGTTATGGTGTACTTGTTAAGAGTGCTGGAGACAAGGGTTGCTAGGTCTAGCAAGCCAGCAGGGGACTTACCAGGAGGCTCCAGGAGATTGGAGGGAAGAAGCACAACATTCCTACATCCCCTCTGGGTGGTGTATGCATGCTGGGGACATTGGGTGCAATGTGCCTACATCACCCAGAAGTGCTATATGCATGTTGGTGACATGGTGGTGGGGTGCCATGCTCTAGTTTTGGGGCAAAACTCTATGGTTCTACCATAGAGTTTTGTCCAAAACCAGAGCGTCACTGGCCACCTCCAATGTCACCAACCTGCCTATGTCACTTCCAGGTGTGGGTAGTTCCCCGGCGGAGAGGAATGCCCTCCGGCCATTTCCCCCTGCTTTCTGATAGCACTGAAGCAGGGGGAGGGGATTCCAAACTGGGGGATTCCCCGCCCCCAACTGGGAACTGGCAACCTAGAAGAGACCAAGGTTCAAATCCCCATTCCACTCTTTCCCAGCCTGACTTATCTCATACAGTTATTGTCTGGAGAAAATGGATAAGAGGAGAATAATGTACTAAATAAATCAGTTATAAGATTAGTTATATGAGGTACCCAGGATTTATAATGGGCAAAATGGATGGGCCCTCACCTGGATGACCCAAACTAGGCCAATCTCATCAGTTCTCAAAAGCTAATCAGAGTCAGCCCTGGTTAGTATTTGGATGGAAGACCACCATGAAAGTCTAGGGCTGCTATGCAGAGGCAGGCAACAGCAAACCACCATGAAAGTCTAGGGTTGCTATGCAGAGGGCAGGCAATGGCAAACCTTCTCTGTTGATCTCCTGTCTTGAAAACCCTACAGGGTCACACCATAGGTTAGCTGTAACTTGGTGGCACTTTCCACCACTAGCTAAAAAGGATGGACTTTAAGTCATGGATTATAGAAGATGCAAACTTGTTACTATCAACTTTGTTTTTTACAGTGTTATAAAATGACACCTGATTTTTCTGTTATGAACCTCACAGGGAATTCAAGATGAGATGGGGGTGGGCGAACAACTTTGATCTGCTACAAATGAGAAATTCTCTGATCTTAGACACAGTAATATGGGTCCCCTTTCATCCTCAACTCAGCTTTCAGTAGCATAGATTTCCTTTCATAAATTCTACACTGCCACAGATTCTTGAGATTCTCTCCCACCTTCTAGTTCAGACCCAGGGTTCTGGGGCTATGACATAGCTGACAAGGAGGGAAGAGGAGACAGTGAGAGGAAATGAAGGCTTGTTTACTTATTTATTTACTTCACTTATACCTCAGCTTTATCCCCAGTGGGTCTGTCTCCACATCCAGGAGAAAACACATGTCAAATATTTCTCTTGGAGCTATACCATCTCAAAGTTAATATGAGGAAGCAGATATATCCTTGCTTCCCTACTGTAAAACTCTGCACATGAGAAACTAGCACATCAAGGGCAAAGGTAGGCGTTTTCCATATTTGTTAAATGAAGTGGTATTTTTAATGTGGGAGCAGACTATTCTGTGATTTTCTGCATTCTGAGATAACAAGTCTCCTGCAACCAGGGGTCATTTCCTGCAGGAGCGCACAGGAGCGGAGCTCTGGCAGTAAAGAGCCCAGGGGGCGGGCACATGAATCAAGCCCCACCCCCTGCTCCCAGCAGCCCTTAGAGCAAGAATCAGCCAGATAAGTTGCAGAGCCCCCCGGTCCAAAACAGTCCAGTGGCACCTTTAAGACCAAGTTTTATTCAGGTACAAGCTCTCCCTCTTCTGCGAGGACAGAACTGCACGTGTCCCCCACCCAATAGCTAGCAATCCAAAACAGTCCAGTGGAGCCTGAGTGGTGGGTGTTGCCTTCTGACACACTGCTGGCGATGTCAGGGGGTGTGGCATATGCAAATAAGTTATGCTAATGTGTTAAGCTAATGAGCTCCTGCACCTCTTTTTCTATGAAATGACCCCTGCCTGCAACGATAGTCAGGTGTGCAGCTGGATCATGACCCTTGGTTTGTGGTGGTGGACTTGACAGAGATTGTAACTTTACATTTCCGAAAGATGATATTAATTACAGCACGCGTACAAAACAAACTATTGATAAGACACTATTTCTCAATTCACAAATTCAGTCAGAATCACAACTGCTGCTTGAAGATGCCACCATTTGGAGGCTGCCCCTGAAGCAAGCCATTCCTGTTAAATTGCTGTCCCCGTGGTTCTTCCCATTTTCACCTTGCTATCATAGATCTCTCCCCCCCCCCCCTCCTTTATAGTCTAGAAGTGCAGAGGGACTGCGTGAGTGAATAATGGTTATTCACATACACAAGGCTCTGTAATGTGGAGTCTATTGAAAAATTCTAGCAAGAAAAATAATTGGATGACACATTTCTTTCGGGCTTGTGTAGAATCACCACAAAGGCCAATGGTTATAGGAAGATCATTTGTACCTAATACTAATACCTGCTTTACAAATAATTGATTTCGGCAATTTAAAAAAATTGCAAGTAGGAGTCTCGTGTAAAAGACTACTATATCACATAATCTGTTTTTTAGTCTACAAATAAAGCAAGGAGGATGTTAAGGATGTTCAAAGATCAGGAACATTACTAACCCCCCAATGTGATAGTACTGATAGTTGTAATAGTGGTGTTGCTTTAAAATTTGAACAATCATGTTTCTTTGTCAGTCCCAGTACTGTTTCAGATGTGCCTTCTGTTCCTGTTCCCTGCTCTACTGAGGCTGACGAGAATGAACACAGAAGTTAAGCCCTGGTCAGACAACAAAGGGTAGAATGAATGGGTGCATATAGGGGAATTGGGGTTGTCATTGCAAACATGACCCTGACCTCTATATATTCACTGGAAACAACTCCTGTTGTTTTACTTTATGATCATAGTTAAATGCCTGTTCACTCATTGTTATGTAGTCTTGCTATGTTTTTTTCTCAAGCTAACCAATAATGGGGTGGGTGGCATATAAAGGTGCCCCAAACTAATATCTCCCTCCTTGTTCCACATAGTATGCTTCTAAGTATTACTATTATTGCTCTTCCTTGTAACATTTGTTCACTCACTGTTATGTAGTCTTGCTATGTTTTTTCTCAAGCTAACCAATAATGGGGTAGGTGGCATATAAAGTTGCCCAAACTAATCTCTCTCTCCTTGTTCCACATAGTATGCTTCTAAATATTACTATTATTGCTCTTCCTTGTAACATTTTCTTTCATCACTAATTCATACATCGGATTATTGGTTGTAACCTGGTAACAGACAGATTGATAGTCATGAGCGGCAACTACTTGAGTCCATTAAATGCAGTCCTTCCAACTTAGGGGGAGAGAGTGCTATCAATGTATATTTATTTATTTTACGTTTGCCTTGCTTGTCTCCTATATAAACCCCAGGAGGCTTACAACATCGTTAAAGTAATTGTAGATCAAATTGTACTACAAAACTAAATGAACTACTCTGACTGAAAGTAGAAGTGCCAACTGCTGAATGTAGTAAAGCCTTGGCTGGGAGGGTGGGATAGAAATTTGATAAATAAATAAATATTCTCTTTGTACTATTGTTCTGATGTTGCGACTTGTTCTAGGATTTTTCATCTGTTATATCTTGACTACCTGGGACTATGTGTGGCTTCTCCCTGATGATAATGGTATGATTCCCTGGACAAAAAGTGAAGCTTGCAGCTCTTTAACTACTATGACACAACAGTTTTTAGACTGTCTTTGAGTGAACTATTTCCACATTGACTTGTCATCCAGACAGACAGCATGTCATCAGCATCCCAGAAGTGAATGCTGAAGCATATCCTAGAATTCAGCTTATTATGCGGTTGGGGACTTATTTTCAGGGTAGCAGCTGAGAACCTCAGGACTTTGTTATTCCACAGACTTGATGTTTTCTTCTAAGCTTTCTATACATGTCTCCATGTGGTAACTGCTGGACTGTTGTTAGTGTCAGATTATTGCCTCCCATCTCTGATTTACTTTTTATAGTAATAACATAGTTAATTTCCATTTATTTATGTGTAGTGAACAGTCCATCATTTCTAAGCCTAACGATTGTGGCAATATATAAAAGCATATGAAATAATTCCTAGTGGTGCAGGGAAGTACTGCCAGTAATATTGCCATCCAGTGTGACATCACTTAGGGCTGCCAGATTTCCTGCTACAGCAAGACACCTCCCTAGGCTTGCCAAGTCCCCCCAGGGGGCGGGGAAACCCCCGACCGAGAGGCCCATTACCCGCCGCTGGTGGATCGGGCCCTGGGGGGAACCCCACCCCCAAAGCACGCGACGTGCCCGGCATCAGCACATCACCCCGAAGTGACGCAGTCGCGTCGGGAACATTGGGGGCGGGGCTGCAGTCATCCAAGGGAAAACTCTATGGTTTTCCCTCAGATGATTGTGGCCCCGCCCCCAGTGTGTCAGACGTGGTTGCCAGACTCCCGGAGCAGCGCTGGAGTCACCCGCTGTACATACAGTGAGGACTTGGCAACCCTACACCTCCCACCTGATAGCCCTGAGTTCCACCCTGCTCAGTAGGGGGAGAATGCTGGGGAAATCACTGTTGTTCCAACAGTGCAATGTTACTTTGGGTGCCAATGCAGAAGTGATATCCCTGCGCAATGATGTCACTTCTGGGTTCATGCTGGAAGTAAGGTTGTGCCATTGGAGCAATGGCAATTTACACGTCCCTGCCTTCCTGAGCCTTCTGCTGATTGCCGTTGATTGGCTGGTATGCTTAGCATCGCTTGATCCCCTCCCATGACATCATCATGGCCCGTACTGTGTATCTTAGGTTTTGGGATTGTGGGATTTTGCAGCCTTTATACTTCCTCTATAAAATTTCTGGATCCAGGCCTGTAGTTCATGCTGATGGGATCTTGTGTTGTCTCATGTAGACTAAAAGTGAATCCTCAAGCTCATCAATTAGCTATGCACTGCAGAAATCAGCAGTGGAAAACAAACTGTTTTTCAGATAAGTGTATCCATGTTGACTAGTATTATCACTGAAGAAGGTTTGAGAGGCTTCTGAGGAACCTCAGGGTCCCCTAGTATATCTCTTTGGAAACCACTGTTTGAACACAATCCATTTGTTAGGGTTTCTGGAGTCCAACAATATGTACTAAGTGTTTGTTGATTATTGGCCATTCTTCATGCTAAAGGTATTTTCTGCTCATATATAGTGGAGCAATAGTTTACCTTTTTCCATGCCTAGTTTTTAATTTGTTTTCTAAGCATCTGCTTTCATATATTACAAATTGGTACACAATGCCCTTCCGTTCAGCAGAGTTTTTTTCTCCGGACACCAAAGTGTGTGCATGCCCCGTTGGGTGCTTGTGCGCATCCCATGGACAGTTGGGAAAAAAAACTTTATACGAGGGGGCATGGGCGGGCGCCGGAACTACCACCGGAAACGCGATCAGATGCCCGCCCTTGCCCCGTGGTTACCGGAAACTAGTACCTCCAAGGTACTAGTTTTTAACTGCAAATCTTCGGAGGGAAGCCTCGGGTTCGCCACGGGAGCTCTACGCTTCCCAGATGTGGCGGTGAGATCGCGCCCGGAAAATCTGCCTATCTTCCGTCTCTCTAGCATGCCTAATGCTCCGTGTGACCGCAGCCAATGTTTGGCTAATGACAATAAATGGTGGGAAGTGGTATTTGTTCATTCTCTTGGAGCCAGCCAGTTTGGTTTGGAGAGTTCATGGCAGTTAGAAATAGGGTCAGAGAGGCCTCTCTTCACCACAGCCACATTTACTGCGGTATTGGTTCTTGCTGCTATGGCTCCCTCAGGACTGAACCAGGATTGTAGCTACAGGTCAATAATAGAAAATATTTTTCCTTCTTTTTCCTTGGCTGCTAAGATGCTGTTTCAGACACATCTGAGACACCATGTTTTAGTGCATTCTAGGGAATGTAGCACTCGGGTTGTCTGATATCAAGACGCCAGAGATGCTTATATGTCCAATAGTGTACCAGTGAGTGGCCTCTTGTATGTGTCTGAGACAGCATCCAAGCTTGCAGGAGGCATTCTTTTCCCACCTGCCTGGTAGATGATATTGATACCGGAACTCCTCCTAAGAGATTGTTCCGTGGCCCAACTCTGTCTTATGTATGGCAGTGGGCGTGCGTGAGTAATTTACCCGTGTATCCAGAGTGCGGATTCAGAACGAACGCTCCTATTTCCCAGGGAGTGAGACAACACACTAAGGTTTAATGAATAAATGTTGTCTTTACTAAGTAGTTTGCAAGCACACGAAAAACAGATACATTCATAGATTCACTCAAGTTCCTTTAGTTCACAGTAGGTACAGAAAACAATCAGTAAAGAAAATAATAACTTCAACAAACAATGAGGGAGCACACAGAAGGATAGCGCTTATACTTATCTGAGTTCCAGTTGAAAAGTAACTCTTTCTCAGCAGCAAGAATGGGGAACAAAAGTACTAACTTTAGAGATTCTACAGACACACGGTATGGTCCAGCCAAACACGTGTGGGCTCTTTGGTCGCGACTCCAGAGAACGCCTTAAGAATCACCTGCAGTATACTTAAGTTGCAAAGGTGAAGGTATTAGGAAGGATGGGTTAACCACAAAAATTCCGCAAATCCGAATTCCCTCTGAAACAAAGGCTGTATTTCTTCTTATAAAACCTAGTTTTGGGGGTTGGCATAAGGCCAATCTACACCTGAATTCCGTCCCCTTCTCTATACCTATAGGTTGACGGGTTGTGACGCTCTACCTAGAGGGGAGTGGGGCGATATTCAAATTCTAAGCCTAACTTCAATGGGCAGCAATGTGGCAAGGTGTCAAAGTTGTATTCCCATGGCAACCTTTGACTTGCAGATGTTGCCTGGTCTAGGAAGGCAATAACAGGATGTTGTTCCTTTGTGATGCCAAACCAGATATGTGGGGTTACGTGTTATTCCAGGAGATCTGTAATGGTGGGAGACCTGTGGTTTTCCAAGTCTCCAAAGGCTGAGCTCAATGGCGATGGTCTTCTTTGTCCTCAAGCATGTCGGGAAGGTTTTGGGTATGCACGTGTCCATTAGCATAGGCAGCACAAGCCCTGCTCATAGCAGCTTCCAGGTGCAAGCATGAGATGCAAAGCAAGCGAATCCAAGACACAGCATTTCCCATATTCCACAAGCACCAATGCAAAGACATTTTACAGACAATACAGCATCAGCATAATGAATAAATAATACATTTAAAGCACACATGGTAACAATATGTATCTGCCTGGACACCCTCCATTACAAGTCTGGCAAAATGACCACTCACAGAACTGGGGGGGGGGGAAGGAGAGAAGGATGACACACACACCCCTAAAAACCATTGGGAATGATAATGAATATTTTATTCTTATTTTTATTTATGTTCCATCTTTCTCACTGAGACTCAAGCCAGATTGCACATGTAAGTCAATACAATCAACAGGAAAAGACATCCAGTAAGTAATGCAGTATGATTAGGATTGCAGAAATCTGAAACAGAGCTAAAATATGACATAGGTGTTAACATGACATATTAAATGATGCAGCAATTACATAGCAAGAACATACATGCAGCAACAAATAGTATGCGCTATACACAGCAGTATAGTTTACAGATCAGGAAGCATCTTCCTGAACCATTCGCTCTACAACCTGTGTAGAATAGCCTTCTTGAATAATTCAGTGTTGTGTGGTTTTCAGAATGCCAGGAGACCTCATCAGGCAGGCTGTTCCATAAGGTGAGAGCCACAACAGACAGTGATACAAATCAAACAAAGTTTTGCAGATCCTCACTCAATTCAGGATGTAATGTGGAATAATCATAAGGAGAGACCCCTTCAATCCAACAGAATATTTTTCTAAACAATACTGTAGATATTTGGGATTCCAAAAGACAGATTATAGCACCTGACACATCTCCCTTATCTTCTTTTCTAGACCCAAACTGGATCCCTCTGGGCAAGGATTTGCACACATTTAAGATTTGGAGAAATAAAAATCAAACACACTTTATAGATATTACTAAAAGTGGTACTATATTTGCAAAATTAACTATCAAAAAAAGTTTAACTCCACAATCCCTTGGTTTCAGTACCTACAGCTTCAAAACTTGACTCATAACCATGATGTTAAGAAGGGAATTGGGAGACCTCTTACTGACTTTGTTGGGCTGGGTCATGTGTGTCATAAAATGTAATGCCAGTTAGCAGAGATATAAACTTTATAAAGGACACAAACACAATTAAAGATTTTTTTAAACTTTAAATAAAACATGCTTAAAACACTAGCACTCTTGCAATAGTTTATTTTGTCTCTGATTTTGTCTCTGATAACTGACACCTCTTCCTCTCAATTTTTGCATTAAAATGTCTGTGCTGTAGCAGTCTTGAGTATGCTGTTCAGGTGTGTATCTGTAAGCTGCAAACGTACTTTTGATTTATTGACATTCATTACAGAAATCTCATGCTCAGTGTTCTGAGCCTAGGACCCAGGGGAAAACATGAAATGGCTGGGCATTGTGAGCTTTTGTACATAAATTGCTTTGTGTGCTGGGCAAGAACATGAAAAGGCATCCTGACACAGACTGAGGGCCATGTATTTGACTACAAAACTGTAGTCTTCCCCAGAGAAATAACTACAACTCCTATGAGACAGTGCAAGAATAGAGAGAAAGCCGTGTATAGTGATCAGTATCAGCCTACTATCTGGGAAGACTAGATTAAAAATTCCCAGCCTACAAAGGAAATGTGCTGGGTGAATTTGGTCTGGACATACTCTCAGCCTAATCCACCTCACTGGCTTGTTGTTATTCCTCATCTAAATAATTCACATTGCTTTCCTACTGAGAAAGACTGGATCATGAGGGCATGAATACAGTGATAAAGGGCAGGCAAACTCAGTTGCACTCAGGACACGCCTGGCATAACAATTCCAACAAAACACACACTGTAGCAAGGCATACAAAAACTCATACCTTGAATAAAACATAGTTGGTCTGAAAAGTATCTGTATCTCTCCATGTGATTGAGGCACCTGAGCAAAGCAAGGCAGGAGGAAGGAGAGAAGCCTCAGCCAAATGAGTGGAAGAAAGACTTGTCTTTGTCTCCTGTGTGATTGAGGCAGCCTGGCTAGGAAGCAAGCTCTGACTGGTTCCCTCCCTCCCCCTGGAAGGAGGAGTGGGAAGATCTTGTCTCACTAATCTGTTAGTGTTCTTTGAGGGGGTGAACAAACATGTGAACAAGGGGGATCCAATAGATATTGTTTACCTTGACTTCCAGAAAGCTTTTGATAAAGTTCCTCATCAAAGGCTCCTAAGTAAGCTCAAAAATCATGGGATAAAAGGACAAGTCCTTTTATGGATCAAAACTGGCTTATTAATAGAAAACAGAGAGTGAGTATAAATGGGCAATATTCTCAGTGGAGGGTGGTAAGCAGTGGAATACCGCAGGGATCAGTACTTGGTCCACTGCTTTTTAACTTGTTCATTAATGATTTGGAGTTGGGAGTAAGCAGTGGAGTGGCTAAATTTGCAGATGACACAAAGTTGTTCAGGGTGGTGAAAACCAGTGAGGATTGTGAGGCACTCCAAAGGAATCTGTCAAGGATGGGCAAGTGGGCGTTAACATGGCAAATGGGGTTCAATGTGGCCAAGTGCAAGGTGATGCACATTGGAGCCAAAAATCCTAAATATAAATACACATTGATGGGGTCTGAACTGGCAGAGACTGATCAAGAGAGAGATCTTGGAGTTGTAGTAAATAATTCATTGAAAATGTTGAGACAATGGGGAATTTCACATTACCCAGTTTCACCCGGTTTCAAGCCGGTAATGATCCGTTTTGAAGTGAACCAGTATAGGGCTGCCATTTCACACATGGCTTTCCCCTTCCGGTAAAGAGCTGGATCTGAAGCGGTTTGCCATTTCAGACTGCACCGCTTTTTCCCGCTTTCCCCCTGCCGTTTTTCGCCGTGCGGGCGATCTCCAGCTCCCCCCCCCAATGTTCACTTTAGAGCGCTATAGCGCTATAGCAGTATAACAAAACACTCCATGCATTCCAATGGGATTGATATAATGCTATTTCGCTATAACGCTAAAGCAAACGTTAAAAAAAAAAAAGCCGGAGATCGCCCGCGCGGGTGAAAAACAGCGGGGAAAAGCGCATCAGAACCGGTAGAGGAAACTGAGGAGTACTTGGAAGCGGTTGACAGGTAAAACGCTTCAGCCCTGTTTCCTAAATGGGACAGAAGCGATTGTCTATGAAATGACAAATATATTCTGGAAGGGAACCGGTTCTCAAACGGTTCTGTCTGAAATGACAGACCAGAAACCGTTTGAGAACCATTCCTCTTCCGGAATATATTGTCTGTCTGAAATTCCTCCTAGCCAATATCATAATGCCCCTATATAAATCAACGGTGTGACCTCATTTGGAATACTGTGTGCAGTTCTGGTCACCACACCTTAAAAAGGATATTATAGCTTTGGAAAAAGTGCAGAAAAGGGCAACTCGAATGATAAAAGGGTTGGAACACATTCCCTATGAGGAAAGGTTAAAGAGCTTAGGGCTCTTTAGCTTGGAGAAAAGATGACTGAGGGGAGACATGATCGAGGTTTATAAGATTATGCATGGGAAAGAGCAGGTAAAGAAAGAGGTACTTTTCTCCCTTTCTCACAATACAAGAACTCGTGGGCACTCCATGAAATTTCTGAGTGATCGGGTTAGAACGGATAAAAGGAATTCATTGCCACAGGGTGGCAGATATAAGCATGGACGGCTTCAAAAGGGAATTAGATAAGCATATGGAGCAGAGGTCCATCAGTGGCTATTAGCCACAAGGTATAGATAGGGACTCTGGGGCAGGTGATGCCTATCTCTCCCATGCACTTGAGAGAGTCTGGTAAAGCAAGCTGCAATGCAGCGGTAGTAGCAGAAGTGGAGAAGAAGCAGGAGACAGCCAGTTCTTTGCAGGCCAGATAGGAGCCCTCCAAGGGCCTGATCCAGCCTGCAGGCCACATGTTTGACACCCCTGTCCTACAGCATCTCTCCTTTCTCAAACAGCATTACCTGTGTCTTGTCAGGATTTAGCTTCAGTATGTACACTCTTTGTGCCATTTAATCACAGCAGACAGACAGTGATTCAGGACCTCTACCAGTACCAGGGTATTTGGTTAAGGAGATACAGAGCTGGGTGTCATCAGCATATTGATGACAGCCAACCCCAGAACTATGAATGATTTGTCCTAAGGGCGTTATAGAAGTTGAAAAGCATGGGGGATTCAGTTGTGTCAACTGAATGGCCAATTAAGGTTATAGTTATTCCACATTATGTCGTTCTCTGCATGGCTTGTCCACAGAAACCAACTTGGAGAGTTGGGATAGGTGAAGGGAAACCCAAAAGGGGACCAAAAGGTGTGGTGGAACAAAAGGGGAAGGATTATCAGAAAGGAGGAGAAGGCATTTCTAGCCACATGAGGATCCAGTGGGGGGAAGACTGGTCAGTTGCAAGGCTGGCTGGTCGAGCTCAGAGAAGGAGGAAGGTAAGAGGTGAGGGGCAGACAGGAACACATAGTGTGTCAATTTGAGAAAGGAAGTAAAAAGAGAGAGAAGTCACTGGTTTGTAGCAGGATCTGAGCTGCCATAGGCCAGTTCAGTTTTTCTATTGTAGAGATATACCAGACAAGAATACCTGGATGATGAAATGGGAAAAGAGAAGTGTCCTGTGGCAGGTGATCAGCCAGTTCACGGTGCTGGGAGATGACCTGATGGCCCTTACTGGGCTCCTGATTCAGTCCCCAAAGGAGTCTGCATTTGGGGAGATTTGGAGAACCTTGCTTATTATCCTGCAAACCTCAGGCAGGACTTGTGGCCACGAGTGTAAGGAGGTTTGGGAGTGCCACACAACATATCAATGATTAAGGTGCCCCTGGAGTTCCCAGGCAGTCAGGCTACTTCTTCTTGAAAGTGCCTGGAGAAATACATGCCTTAGTCAAGAGAACCCTTCCTTGAAACTAAAAATGGATTCATCCATGTTTTTGACCTTGAAAAGACAGAGGATCTTGGGGAGCAAAAGACATGTATATCTGGGGGCTGGGGTGCCAGTGGCAACAAAGTGAGGATATTTAAATTTTAAAATGAAAATATTATAAACAAGGTATTTGTCTTTTTATGTTTTTAAGTCTAAGCATCTTTAAGGATCTTGGATTAATCAAACTGTACCAACACAGTACATGCAAAGCCAGTATGATCCAGGGAGCAAAACGTCACTTTAGTTACAAATATACGGAGTAACTAATATCCATGAGTTTTGTATCTAAGGAATTCTGCAAGGCTGAGATACTCTGAAAGCTGGATGGACAGAGAAAGTAATATACTGAATATAGCACATTCTGTGTTGGAGGGGGGAGTTTTAGAGTATATAACCATTTAGTCTTACACAAAACCAGCACACAAGCCCAGAGTTCTGCCTCAGAACAACATAGCATACATGCCAGTTGTTAAAGACTGTGCAGAAAAGTGAAAGGGAAATGTCTGCAGTTGAGGAGAGCCTAAAGCATGTGCAAATGAGTATGAATGAACATAGACCTGCAACTGATGGGAGTGGGGAACACAGAAGTCAACAGAGCAGAAGAAAGCTTCCTCTTAGTAAGACTGTGAAGGCTGGGAAGCTGAAGAAAGTAATAAAAGAGGACTAGTGGGCAAGACTGATTTCACCTAAAAATAATTGCACCATTGGATGCTGAAGGCATATTAGCTAAAAGTACGTGATGGGGGGAGAAGTGGGGAAGATTGTTGCATGAAAAATACATTATACCATATACAGTCTGTCCTTCTAACCTCCAGATGTTTTTGATCAGGTCTTGGTGAGCTGCATAAGAAACAGAAAGTTTTTGTTTTAAGAAGTCAGTGGTAGAAGTAGGGTCAGGAAAAAAGAAGGAACAAAATGATCTAAATTTGAAATGTTCAGGTTGAATCCTAATTTCATGCAGAAGAAAAAAAAATGTCATAAATGTTAAGCTACATTCTACAGCATGCGAAGGAAACTGTGACAAATTGCTAGAAAACAGAAAAGAAGTCTCATAGCACTGGGAACAGAATACCAATGGGTGCATTTCTAAAGCTTTCTTGTATGCTGAAGAATTAAGTTTGTGAGATTTTAAGAGTGCAGTGTGCATTTTAAATACGTCTTACTTCAAGATGAATGGCCACTCAATTTAAACTCTGAAGATTTCTTGGATTAAAATAAAAAGAAGAGAAGGAATTCTCTTGGGAGTGCTAATGTGTTGCCATGAAAACTATTGTAATTTAAGTTCACTGAAAAGTGTTTACTAAGTACTTTTTATTCTAATGGATGTTTTCTGAAAGGAGGAACAGAGAACTTCCAAATGTTCCCTGTCTGTAGAGACAAAACTTTCCTCCTTGCAGAATATGCTATGCAGTGTTTGCTTCTAGAAAAAGAGGAATATGCAGGGCATCTCCTTTGATGTTTTCCAAGACATGTGGGGGCTACTTAACAAGGAGCAGCTTCTGGGGGCTGGGAGAATGTTGAAATGGTCTCGAACCACAGAGGCCGGTTGTGAGGTCTGTCCCGCAGAATGCCACCCACCCACCTGGAGTGATGCTGAGCAAACATGTGAATGTATAAAAGGAGTGAGAACATTGGTTCTTCTAGCTCAATATTTGGCTAAGAAAGACCCACACTGTATCTCCTCCAGTCGGGTCATTTCCTGCCTGAGCGCGGCAGAGCAGTGCTCTGGCAGTAAGGAGCCTGGGGTGCCCCCCCCCACTGGAGAAGACATGCTCCCCCCTTTCCCCTGAGCCCCTCTGCTTTTGCAGAAAAACTCGGGGGGACGGAGGGGGGAATTAAATGCCTTTCTTTCCCTTCTTCATCTGGTGAAGGGAAACAAAGGCATTCTACACATGCCTGGGTTCCCTGTCCGATCTTCTCTAGGTGCCCTGCAGCTGTGGGGCACCTGGAGAAAATTGGGCAGGGAACGCAGGGATGTCTGCCTACCTGGCCTCCCCTTCCCTTCTTTTGCGGAGAAACTCAGGGGGAGGGGGGATTTAAATGCCTTTCATTCCCTTCCCCATCTGGGGAAGGGAGAGAAAAGCATTCTAAACATGCCTGGGTTCCCTGCCCTATCTTCTCCAGGTGCCCCATCAGGCAGGGAACCCAGGCATGCTTGCATGCCTGCCCTTTGTCAGGGTGTGTGACATATGCAAATGAGTTATACAAATGAGACCCTGCACCTCTTTTTCTTCAAAATGACCCCTGCATCCAGTCATTCTCCTATTGATACAAGAGCTGCTTCCAGAGTAGTGTGGTGGCCACAAGTTCTCCACCATGTTCAGTTTGGCACTAAGAAGTCTCATTTGGAATACTGTGTATAGTTCTGGTCACTGTATCTCAAAAATGACATTGCAGGGCTGGAAAATTTACAGAGGAGGGCAACCAAGATGATTAGGGGATTGGAGCACCTTCCCTATGAGTCTGGGACGTTTCAGTTTAGAAAAGAGATGACTAAGGGGGGACTTGATAAATGTTTATAAAATGATGCATTGTGGGGGAGAGAGTTGACAAAGAGAACTTTTTCTCCCTCTCCCAAAATACTAGAATTCGAAGGCATCCAATGAAGCTGATGGGCAGTACATTCAGGACAGATGAAAGGAAATATTAGATTGTGGAATTCGCTGCCCGAGAATGTAGTCCTGGCCACAGGAATAAACAGCTTGAAAAGGGGAGTAGATAGATTCATGGAGGATGTCTATCAGTGGCTACTAGCCATGGTAGCTACTAGCTACTAGCCATACCTCCACATTCCACATTCAGAGGCACTAAGCCTCTGAATCCCAGATCCAGGTGAAGGCCTTGTCCTCTATGCCGTGTTGTTGGCCATCCAGAGTAACTGGTTGGCCACTGTGTGAGACGGGGTGCTAGACAAGGTGGACAATTGGTCTGACCCAGCAGGACTCTTATTTTCTTTAGCTGGTTGCTTGCTGGACTAACAGTTGAATTACTTGTTGCTTATTTAGCATTTATGTCTTATTTTTAACCAGTATCTCCTCTGAGCTTAACACTGAAAAAATGTCCTTAAACTGTACCTGCCTGGTTGGTAGAATGCCAACTTCCTTGCTTTGGTGACAGTTCCAAAAACTTTAATATTATACAGAGCTTAGAAATTCTGAAGGTTCAGCTCATGTAGTGAGCCAGATCAGTGGTTTGTTGAGGTCAATATTGTCTACTCTGACAGGCAGCAGCCCTCTAGAGTGTCACGCTGGTATCTTTCACGTCACCTACTGCCCTATCCTTTAACTGGAGATGCCAGGAATTGAAGCTAGGACCTTCTGCATGCAAAACAGATTATCTGTCATTGATCCATGGCTCAGCCTCATAGGTTATACCACTTGGGAGCTAGATACAAATGAAAAATATATAAATTTATAGTATTTAATTCTATCAAACTGTGATAAGGAGGCACACTGTAAACCAAAAGTTTCCCAGATTTTTTAAAGCAGAGTATCCCATCCACTAGTCTTGTGGTCAGTGGAAGGGTCTGGGGGGGGGGGTTGGGCGGGGTGCCCCTCAGTGCCTATCCTGATATGAGGAACTACTCTTACCTGTATATTAGTTCCAAATAACCATTATATTGTCTGCATCTTTAACCTGATTAAAAAACCTTGATATTTGCAGTTGCTTTCAAAACATGAAATTTCTGTTTGTGTAAATGCAGACCTGTGTGTGTGTGTGTGGGGGGGAAATCCAGTTTTGGGAAGAGAAAGAAGCAAGACAAAAAAGAAATGATTTTGGCTCCTTTTACTCTCACTGTCTCTCCCCCCCCCCCCCCTCTTCTTTATTCTTCCTTATTTTCTATAGAGTCATCGCTGGTGGATGCAGCTCCTCTGCTCAAGCTGGGAAGTTCCTGGCTGGAGCACAGGAAATCTGGTGAGTCTTCCCAGACTCTGCTCCACAGAGCAGCCATTGCCCCTGCTGTCACTCTGTGCATGTTGGGAAGTGCTGGGCTTGAGTATGAGGCTCCAGCAGGTGTTCTTAGGCTGAGCTCCAGCAGCAGCTGCTGCTGTCTCTGTGGTTTAACTAAGAAGCACTTTGCTTAAGCAGGGAGTGTTAAGCAGGAGGATCTCCTGTGCGGGACTTGTGTTTGGTATGCATATACCACAAGGCGAGTATCACCTAAGAATAACATCTTAAAGGATACTTGGAGTATGAGATGGTGCACTTTAGGTGTCACATTCTACAAGATCTGGAAAGGTAGTGAGAAGGTGAGTTAGGAGTTTAGATCCCAAATGCTTTGAGATTAATGCTCCTGTTTAGGTCTCTGGCTTAAAAGAAACCAGGGGCCAGCTTCCGGCTTCTGTGCCTGCCTCTGACCCCCTGCCAGCAGAGTAAGGGTCGTTTTCGTGCTGCCGTCAGCACACAGTAGCAGCCTGAGGGCAGTGTTCTTGTGCAACCCTTAGTTCCTGTCAGATTGGGGATGCGGGGGGGATGCTTTTTGGCAGAAAAGCCATGATTTATGTACTTAGGTGGGGTTTTTCCCTAGTACTCCTGCCGTGAGCTCTTTTTTCCCCCCTTGGCTAATGTCTCTGCATGGGAAGGGTCTTCTTTTACTATCATTGCTAGTAAGGCCTATTGTTGTCAGTGTCAAAAATAAGCCTTGTGCAGCCTCTCATTGCTGTTTATCATTTTAAAATATTCAGATCATTGGAGTTTGGTTTTCTGGAATGAATTATTCATAGAAAGAACATCTGTGTTGTGTGTACCTTAGCGCACTAAGCTGAATGACTGTTGTCCCTCTAGCTTTTATTTCATACTACTCCAATGGTAAGATAGTATATATGGTGAAATGTCCACAATGTATGTTTGAAAAAAAAGAAGAAGTTGTGAGCTGATTACTAAATGCAAATTATACCTTCTGCTTATAGTGCATAAAAAACCAGCAGGAGTCTGGTCTATAAAAGTTGATTCCGAAGTCAACAGTTGTTTGCCTCAGTTCTAAGGTTATTTGGACATCCTGTTGGCATTATTGTGAGTTACAGTGCCATCCTATGCATGATTACTCAGAAGAAAGTC
The DNA here is from genome assembly GCF_001447785.1 of Gekko japonicus. Classification (NCBI taxonomy): domain Eukaryota; kingdom Metazoa; phylum Chordata; class Lepidosauria; order Squamata; family Gekkonidae; genus Gekko; species Gekko japonicus. The sequence goes on from NW_015165933.1 coordinate 67,788, forward strand.
CCATTTTATTTAAGTTGGCTGACTCCAGGGTTATTAAGCACAGGATCACAGCCTTGTTCTCTACTACATGTGGTTCAGTTTGGAGTATTGTTCTGCTTTTCCAACTGGACTTCAATTGTTCCTATTTCGGATTCCCCCCCTTCAATAGAAGCCTCTTCTGATGTTATAATTTCCTCTCTCTGTCTTAAAATCATGGAAGCAAGCAGAAAGTGGCAAAAAATATGCATTTATCTTATGTGTTTCATTATGACATCCAGCTCCTTATGTTTCAACATTTCTGGAGTCTTTCAACATTTCTAGAGTTTTCTTCTTCCATTTATGTACATCATAAGTATTGACAATGGGGAATTTCAGACAGGCGATAGATTCCAGAAGGGAACTGGTTCTCAAACGGGTTCTTGGTCTGTCATTTCAGACAGAACCCGTTTGAGAACCGGTTCCCTTCTGGAATCTATTTGCCATTTCATACACAAACTCTTCAGTCCCGTTTGGGAACCGGGACTGAAGCGTTTTACCTGTCATCTACTTCCAAGTGGTCTCCAGTGCCCTCTCCCGGTTCCGATACGCTTTTTTCCCACCTTTTTTCGCCCGCGCGGGCGATCTCCGGCTGGTTTTTAAAAAACGTTCGATTTATAGCGTTATAGCGCTATAACGCTATAACGGTATAATGGAATAGCATTATATCAATCCCATTGGAATGCATGGAGTGTTTTGTTATACTTCGATAGCGCTATAAATCGAACGTTTTTTAAAAAAATCGATCACCCACACGGGAGGGAAATGGCGGAAAAACAAAGCGGTGCAAGTCTGAAATGCCAAACCGCTTCTGATCCAGCTCATTTCTGGTAGGGGCAAGCCCTGTGTGAAATGGCAGCCCTGTACCGGTTCACTTCAAAACGGATTATTGCCGGCTTGAAACCAGGTGAAACTGGGTAATGTGAAATTCCCCAATGTGTCGTGAGTAAAGAGTTCTAATGTGCATATGCAAGAGTACATCTTGGTGTTGCAAGACTGAGATATAGTGACCAAATATTAATGTATGCAGCTCAGATCTCAATGAACAAGAGCATTGGGTTTTTTGCAGTACAAGGATTCAGGGTTACTTTATTTATTTGTGTTATTAGACATATATCCTGATTTTTTTTTACCATAAGTTCCTCAGAATAATTTACAACATATTCTTCTTTCCCTCCCACATTTCCCAATATATCCATTCCCATTGATGGTTTCAGAATGGCAGTTGCTGGGAGGTGAGTGCTTTAGCCCCTTCCTCTCATGACTACAGTGCCCTCCACAAGAAGAGGTACACCCTTCTAAGCATATTGACTTGAATGGAATTAAAGGAGTGTAATTCTGTGTAATTGGTACACGTGTCAGGGCCATAATGTGCAAAGGCTTCTCCCCTGTTTGCATGGAACAGACATGTTTATTTTTGGGCACCTGTATACTTGGGATCGGTAAGCCAATGTATACCATTTGGTATAGTGGTTAAGTGCCAGTTTTGCGTAGTGGTTAAGTGTGCGGACCCTAATCTGGGAGAACCGGATTCCCCACTCCTCCGCTTGCACCTGGCTGGATGACCTTGGGCAAGCCGTAGTTCAGATAAGAGCTGTTCTTGAAAAAGAGCAGTTTCTGTCAGAGCTCTCTCAGCCCCACCTACCTCACAGGGTGTCTGTTGTGGGGAGGGGAAGGGAAAGGAGTTTGTAAGCCGCTCTGAGACACCTTTGGGTAGTGAAGGGCGGGGTATAAATCCAATCTCTTCTTCTCTTCTTCTTCTATACTGAAGTGCAGATTCAGAGCAATACTTGGAAAAAACGAATGGGAAAAGACTCTTAAACAGAACAGCTTTTTATTTTAGGAATAGAAGAGAGAGCAAATTAATCTGTGCAATATGGTAGAGCAGTAATGAAAATTAAAGAATGGAAACACAACACAGTAAATAACACACCAAAACCTTTCTTTAGAATGACTGTCTACCTAAAGGAAATAAACCTTGTAAGGGGGAAATGACACATGAGCCTGTCTGACAAGAAGAGGGGGAAGAAGAGGCGTTGTCTGTGGTGGCAAAGAAGCTGCATCAGAGGTGAAACTGACCAGGTGGAAGAAACTGCAGTACAAGATCCGTACAGCAGAGATTCGGGGTCTGAGAGATGAGGGGCCAACTGTGAGGCTGGGGTAACAGGGTGATTCCAGAACTAGCTACCAAAATTGGGCCATAAAGGTAACTTTTTATAACAGATAAGTTATCCATCTGTGTGTATAACAGATGTATGCTTAAATTAGATATATTTTGTGGTTTTTCTTTTAATTTTTCTATACTATTATGTAAATATTGGTGTCAAGTATTATCAAACATAGGTTTCACCAAAAGAATACATCAAAGTGCAGATTTGCACTATGTTCAAACATTCGAACAGCACCGTGTCAGTTTCACAAGCACTAGTCCCATGCGACTCTAGTAATTTACCTGTATTGAATACAATCTTTTTCAAGGACAGTGATGTACATACAGGACATAAGGCACAATAAATTCTCTTTGTGAGTATATCAAGTTCTGTCAGGCAGAACTTGAGAGATATGTTCTCCTAGATAAGTTATTATGTTTGCCACAAAGGTTCTGATGGTACCCTCGAAAATAGGGTGCAGTTTTATGCTCACAAAGAGAATTTTCTTTGGAATAGACCCCCAAGTGGGTAAAATTCCTCTCTGAGAAGCCAAATAATGGGGTGCCTCTGATGAAGGAGGTCCATCCTGTTCCCTACCCCACCTGTTTTTCTAAAGATCATTGTTCCACTTTGCAAAATTGTGATCTATGCTTTAAAAATAGCCTTAATGCCTTCTGTTCTGCTTTCTGTAAAAGCTGTCATTGCAAGCCCCTTTTCCTTGGCTTTCACATTCTACTCAATTCAGTAACAAAACTTTATTAGTTGCACATTAAATAAGCAAAAATAAACTTGTGCTTGATTTTTAATTCATTTAGAAAATATATATGCCTTGCCCTCCTTGAGGTGGCTCACAAGTAAAATAGTACTATAAAATAATAAAACAGCAGCATGAAAAGAAGCCTTAAAACCCACAACATTGACATTCATCACATCTGACTGCCTTTAGTCCCACCCTGATTTCCAGGGTCTCTGCTCTGTTCTGATTTTTAGAAAGATTGGAGTATTTGGAAGGGAGGAATTTGCATTCCGTACTCCACTTAGATTGGTGTAGATTCACTTATACATCTTTTGACTCTTCATGAGGCAGTCATCTCCAGGATTAAAAGAATAGCATTATAAAAGTTATTCAAATGAATGTACAAATTACATGGTGTGGCTCACATATTTTATCTGTCCATTTGCATGCATGTACTGTTTCCGTCTGTGTGGGCACTGAAATTAGCAGTTTACACTTCTCCTGGTAGTGTTTGCCTCCTGGTCCTATTTGACATTTTCCTCTTGCGCAGGTTCCGGAGATGAGTCATGTTGATTAATTCTTCGCTTCTGCTCCATACTAATGTGCAATTTACAGAAATCCGTTCAGGAACATGAAAAAAGAGCATGGTCTTTAATGCATCCTCTTTTTGTATCTATAAAGTGCCTGCTCAATCCTTTTATGTTTTCTGTATGCTTCCCTAAATAAAGAAAAGAAAATGTCAATGAACAAAATGCTTCTGAAAATCAAATGAAGCAACTGAAGCTGTGCAAGGCATCAGGAAAACACTGGAGCTGATACAGAGGGAGGGCTGTGGCTTACTGGTAGAGCACATGCTTTAGGTTCTAAATTCAATTCGGGATGCCCAAATTTTTGCAGGTTTGGATCACGTCTTAATTGCCAGTTGCAATTGCCAGCCGTTCATTGGAGTTCTCTGGGTACCTGCATGCCCTTCTTTTTAAATTCAGAGCTGAGTTTATTTAGTATTGTGTCTTGTGCCTGAGTTATAATAATCATCTACTGTCCAATTACTGTTCTGTCTGATGACTATAACTTTTCTCTTAAGTTCAGTTTATTGTAATTAGTCATTGGCCGTTACAAGGTTTGTAACTTTTCTGCACCAGTTTTGCTTCTTAACCGCATCCGTATTTTCTCTGCCTTACACACACTATTGTTTTCTTGTTACTCTCATGTTTTCCCTCAAGTTTTGTTAGACTACCGTGGTCTGAAAAAAAGTGGGGGAAACTTGGAAACAAACCAAGCAGGTGACTAACAACTGGACAACAATACTGTGTGTAAGGGATAGAAAATACTGATGCAGTTAAGAAGCCAAGCATTAGCAAAAACTGAATGCAGAAAAGTCCATAATGAAATACAGATTTTTGTATCCCCTCTGCTTCTATGCATAGATAAAAAGAACCATCATCACAGATTAATGGATAGGGAAGGGCACAATAGATATCATATAGAGCTGGGCATTTGGATACTGTTCTTTCATTCACTAAATTAATTTGACTGCCCCTTGAGATTAAATAATTGGTTCCATTCTGAGTAACCTGAAGGCTCTATCAGTGCCAACCTAAGCAGAGCTACACCCTTCTAAGTCCATTGATTTTAATGGATTTAGAATTCTGCTTAGGGTGGCACTGCAAATGAAAGGTGACGTCCCTTACCCACTGTACTAATCGGTCCATACCATTATTCTCTCCCCCTCCTGCCACAAAAAGTGTTTTTGTTACGTGTAGGTTGCTATGAATATGGGCTCCAAGTGCCTTGGTTAAATCTTGATATTATCTTGAGGAAACATTACCCCAAAGAATTAAATCCCTATGTTCTGAAAAGGAACTTCTTACTATGTTCTTTCTTTGTATTCTGATGTCAGTCCCCAAACAGCGTTTTCTGTCTGGCAAGAATAAAATATTCAGAGTAATTTTGGACATGATGGAAATATGGGGGAACACCATGCTTCCTGGCTTTATACTTTTCTGTCACGCCCCCCAAAATGCTTGCTCGTGTCAACCACCACCACCCCTTGCTAATAGGCTGCTCAGGTAGGGAGGGTAGCATGTTAAATGATTTCCCATGAAATAAATCCCCTTCTGTATGAAACTTTGCACTGTCTGATCCAGAATCCCCTCTTCCTAATGCAACAACAAAGTGTTAGCCAAATTGCCTTATTTTATTAATACGTTTGGGGAATTCTGAATGTTAAATGACAATAGGCATTAAATATAGGATCATAACCTGTGTATATGGAAGTCAGAATTCCCAGAGTCCTTGAACAGACGCAGAGACTGTGTAGCTAAAACAATGATTTCTTTACTAAAGGTTCTTCAAGCATACAAACAAAAATCAAGCATTCACGCACACAATACAGAGCTAAGAATACAGAGTTGAAAGTATAGTGACGTTTGCATGAGCAGGAAATGCCATTGAGGGGTGATACTTTACCTGTCTGATGAGACGCTTGGATCATGCAGCGAAAAGGGGAACTAAAAGGAGGGAGGGAGGTGAGCCAACCAGCAACACACGTGGAGTGGTTCTAAATGGATCTGGAATGGAACCAAGAAGGTAGGTGTTACCCGAACTGGTCCAAATATGGTTCTGGGAGACCAGGTCAACTCTGCTTACAGAGGGTGGGCGGTGCGTGAGTTCTTAACCCGTGTATCCAGAGGTTAGATTGGCGTTCGAACGGTCGCTATTTCCCAAGGAAGTCAGACAACACACTAAGTTTATGAATAAATGTTGCCTTTTACTAAAGCAGTTTCTTCAAGCATACAAAAACAGATGCATACAAGATTCACACAAGCTCCTTAGTTACAATAGCATATAGAAACAATTAAAGCATGTAAAATAACAAAAGCATCAAATAAGGGGAATGACTTCACAGGTAGGCGGCTATACTTATCTGAGGTCCGCTGAGAAGAAATCTCCTCCTAGGAAAGAAGGGCACCTAACGTATCGACTGGTGAACTCTGAACACACAAAGGCTGGTCCAGCCAAGCCACGTGCGCGTTCCCTGGTCGCGACTCCGGGGAACTTAGAGAGTCACCTGAAGCACCTTAGTGCGCTAAGGGGAAGAAGCAGAAGCTGGAAAGAGAGAGAGAGCGAAACAAAGCTGCGTTTCTCTTTTTAACAGTTCTGTTCTGGGCATGGCCTTACCTGCCATAAACCCTGGGGTCCGTCCTCTATTCTAAGGCTATAGGTCCACTAAGGGGTGACGTCCTAATGAGGGGCAGTGGGTGATATGAGGATATTCTACCCTACATCAAAGCGGGGGCCATGTGGTGATGTGTGAACCTCCGTTTCCCTTGGCAACCTTTGGAGTAGAGATGAGCCTGGTCCTCAGAGCAATAAACTGTATTGTCTTTTGATGCCCAAACCAGATAGCAAAGAGGGAGTTGGTGCCTTCCCACAATCCATCAAGGATGGTCGCGCCGGTTGCTTCTCCACATGTCTTCTTGTGCCTATTGGAGGTGACCTTCTCTGGCCAGGGGCACATTGGAAAATTCCATGGCAGGCATCTGCTTTGTGGCAGGCATCCCAGCTATGTCCATCCGTGGGTAGCATCCGTGGGCCCGCCATTCAAACACATAGCATCAAACACACACAGTAGTGAACCCTGAGTTCCAAAGGCACAGATACACAGACATTTGAGCAATACTTCATAAGCACAATACAGACAATAATGCAAAGACAAGCCCACATGGTAACATAGGGGATGAAGAGAGCGAACTCAGGGACAGCTCACCTTAAATAGCTAAAATGTGACCTGAGACAAAAGGCTCCTGTGGTCACCTGGTTCCCAGGAAGTACTAGAAAAAAACTTAAACTCTGGATGGGGCATAAAGGGATTAATATCTGGGCAATTGAAATTAATGGTCAGCAGAGAGTGACACCTCTGGGGGAAGGGGTGAGCCAAAGGAGAGAAGGAAAAGAACCAATCACGTCGCAGAGCCAGTGCTTCAGATTAATGAGTAGATGCTTGACAGCGGCGTTATCTTGATGGGTGACAGGAAGGCAGGATCACTGCTGTTGTCTGTTGCTGGGCACATCCTTTTGTTTGAGGCTGGCTCAGGAGGGAGAGGAATGTGTGGTTTTCCAGGTGAAGTTAACACACTTGGGGGGGGGGGGGTTGCTTGCATGACGGAGAAGAGATTCCCTCATGGCTTCTGTTCAGGAACATCTGCCCTTTGTCAGAGCATGGCTTCTTTTCTGGCCTGCTGCTTTCTGTGCATGCATGGAGGTCAGAACTGCTGGTCTGTATCCCGGTGCTTGGATGGATGCAGAGGTGCAGGGGCAGAAGGCTTCTATAGTTCCAGGTCCACATCTGGCTTGGCATACTTCTTAGGCACAAGGCTCCCCTTGGCCACAGTGTCCATTCCATAGTCCAGCACGGGGCACTTCACTAGGGCTACAGTTCTGTCCACTGCCCTGGCACGCATTTTTCACAGTTCAGCAAGACAGTCATATTTAAGAACCTTGAACAAGGCCATCTGGCTGCATGGCAACAAAACGGCTGTGTTGACTTGATGATGAGGCAAATATATAGCATATGGCCAAAGATATTTTCTTTGTCAATAATTATGTGCGTGTTCCCAGACGCTCCTGGGGCAGAAGGGTCCTGTAGCCAATCTGTTGTTCAAACCATCTCTGGGCTTAAAAACCAGATTTTTAAAACCCCATCTTTCTTGTTGCCGTATTGGCTTGTCTTCTTTTACTTTCAGTACTATCAGTTCTTCGCAGCTGCTATTTTAAGAATGGTTAATTGGAAGCCAGTACTTTTCATTGCCTACAGCTTTCTAGCACCCAACTTTCACACAGCATAGCAACCTATAAAAGTGTGCAAATGTTAGTTGCTGAAACTGTTGTGATGCATTTTTGCAAAGAGGGGAAAGACATGATGGAACAACTGCTAGGTGTTAAAAGGGGACTTTTGACTAGTTGATGAACAGAGTTAGACCCTAATTAAGGTTTTCTCCCTCACATATTATGTGTCCTTTGCTTCACTGTATACTGCATGAAGTCATGCTCAGTCAGAAATCCCTGCGGAATATACTTGTATCTAATACATGTGCTATTTTTTTAATGATTGTATTTTAAACCTTTTTTATATTGTTATATTTTTAAATCCTCAGCCTCTTTATTGCTGTTATCATCAAACACATTTAATACTCTGGTGTATTCACTTCATCTATTTTATTTTCTTCTACACGCACAGAGACGAAGTAACACTGTTGTATTACTTCCTTTCTTTTTCCTCAAATCACTAAGGCCACCTTTTACTTCATAAAAGCCTCCTGTAAACAGTCTGGATAATAACTGTAAGGACTAACAAGGCATCTTTGCTTATATAGGAACATTTATGAGAGAGATGGATTGGTTAACATGTATATGATCCACAGATCTCAGTCATACATTCGGCTCATACATTCAGGCCGTTATGTGTAAAGGCCATTGTCCAGCTCTTTAGTGTTGGGTTTGATTCCTATTTGCTTTATGCTACTTTTCTAAAGGCCCTTAGGAGAAATCTGAGGTTTTATTCTCACTGTGGGGTTAGCAGTATAAAAAGTATAGAAAGGAAGTGGGAACAAGGCTGCCTGAAATCCTGAATTCCCTCAGGCCCCCCCCCCACAGTTCTGAATGTCCTATGCCTATTTATAAATCAGTCCTGTGGGGCATTAAAAGCCATGGAATTAGTTTAAAAAAATACAAGTCGTCTTCAGAATGGTTTAGAGTTGTTCACTCCTACAGCATATTGTTTTCTAGCTTAATGTTCATAGAATGCATGCTAAATAGGTTGACATGGATGTTCCTCCCAATCTACATGGTCACCATTTTGCCTGAACAGGGGACCACCCATATTATCAGCTTCATTACATGCTGCACAAAACCCATTGGGCCCCATTCAGTTGAAATGGTGACTGCAGGAACTGGGAGCATCATAGCTAGCATGTGCTGCCGTTGAGGGGCTCCCAGGATATGTGGTTGTAATGTCTGAAAAGGGTTGGAGGTACTTTGGCCAAAGAATATCCTCTGACTTCAAAGATATTATTGTGGATCTCCCCCATCTATGCCCAACATAGTATTCATAAGACTGTGTGTCTGAGCTTGCTTGCAGAGGAACTGATTAACCATTTTCATTGTTGCTTTGAACACATGAAATAAGGATTTCTTATGCAAGCAGCGTGCTATCATTTTATTTTCAGTGAAGCTTTTGCTTTTAAGTTCTGGATGCATTTCTTATTGGGAGTAGCTACGCTATCAACTGTTGTGCACTGCTATCTAGTTCTGTAATTTGCCATTTATATATGCCATGAATAAGGAATGAAATGAAACTGTCATACCCAATCCTATTGAATTGATGGAATCTTGGCAGAAATGAAATTGTTAATTCTCAGGGGTCTGAAAAAAGATATACGAGAAACTTGTCAAGTAAGCTTTATAATGAGCAGTATTTCACACAGATACTTTTATCAGCTGTGCATTTGTTCCTTGTTTATGAAAGAGCACCTCTCCATGAAATGTCAGTTGATCAAAGAAGTGTTTTTGCTTTTGCTGCCAACAAAAATTACAGGGATCCAGTGAACCTTTCCTCTGTCAAAGTACTTTCACAGTAAGGCTCAGTGCATGTCCTGAGTAATCAGAAAGTCCACTTCTCTGGGATAACAGGAGGTACCGCCAAGCTTCTGTGTTTGCTGCCTCTATGGAGACAGGTCCAGTTATCCTTGAGCTAGGTGCAGTGACAAATAAAACAAAAAAAATTAAAAAAGGGAAAGATCTAGAGAGTAGTGAGGAAAACAGTCTCTTCCTTTCCGATTCCCAGCCCAGTTAGAAAACTGGACAGAACATTAATGCTTACATGTCCTTCCTTATATTTTTCTTCATGACTGTGAGGAAACTCCAAGGAGAGAGACTGATTTCTTGTCTTTGGGCAGATACAGGTTGAACTAGCTTGGGTGACTTGTTTCTTTTCCATGATGACTGCACATGACCCAAGACCTGGAGGCCAAGGAACCTGATACTGTTTATCATTCTACCAGAACTGGTTTGGCACTCAAATGAGCCTGCATACTGGAACCCCTCAGACCTAGCAGGTGTTATTTCAGAGGGGCAGAATTCATGTCCAACCCATGCCCCTGTGGACCCTCAAACCTTTTTTTGGAAGGTTGGGTTGACAGTTCAAGTTCAAGTTTAGTTTATTGTCTTAGCCATTGGCCATAACAACACAAAATAAATCAAAGCACAACCAACAGTATACATCAGTAACTTACAGTAAGTCCTAGACCCAGTCTTATCTTTTTCGCCGCCAGTGCAAACAAAGCCATTCTGCTAGTAACATGTGCATCAATATCAGTTAGCAAGAGTCAGTAGTAGGGTTGCCAAATCTGATTTTCGCCGCAGCGAGGGAGGTCCCGGCTGGAAGCTGGAGTGCGTGCACCGCATCCACATCACTCGGAAGTGACGCGACCACGCCGGGCACGCTGGGGGCGGGGCCACGACCATCCGAGGGAAAACCATAGAGTTTTCCCTCG
>NW_015165933.1:78439-91048 GCF_001447785.1 Gekko japonicus
GCCCGTTCCCCGCCGCCGGCGGATCGGGCCCCGGGGGGAGCCCCACCCCGATGTGCGCGTCACCCGGAAGTGACGCGACCATGCCGGGCACGCTGGAGGCGGGGCCACGACCATCTGAGGGAAAACCATAGAGCTTTCCCTTGGATGACCATGGCCCCACCCCCAGCGTGCCCGGTGTGGTCGCGTCACTTCCGGGTGACGTGCACGTCGGGGCGGGATTCCCCCCGGGGCCCGATCTGCTGGCGGCGGGGAACGGGCCTCTGGGGCGGGGGTTTCCCCTCCCCCCGGGGGGACTTGGCAAGCCTAGTCAGTAGATCTGTAGCTCTTCAGATTATGGAAGTTCTTCAGCCACTTGGGCCCAGCTAAGGCTCTGACCCTTGGTTTGCAATTAATATCTATATGCATGGGGTGGATGCCTGGGTGATAACTGTGTTCACTGGCAAATGTACATAGTCAGGTCCACAGCCCAGTTTAAACTACCATAGCCTAACAAAAGGGGATTACACTTGATTAAAGGAGAAATTCTCTCCCTCTAGATTGTAAAACTGAGCTGTATATAGAGCAGCAGGCCTACACTTGCGTCATTGTGTATGAAACCTGCATGAACCACAGCAATTTCCTTTATGCCAGATTGCACTTTTGGTTCTCAGATGACTGAAAAGGAAAGACTCAGTCTTTCACCCTGGTCAGGTTTTTTTTTTTTTAAATGAGCTGAATTGATCAGTTTCACAGCTTTTGATCTTCTGTTTAAGTTATCTCAAGATAATTTTTCTCAGATTGAAATAAAAAAGTAAGGCAAAATGGAATTCAGATTTCAAATGCATTTAGATTAATGAATTTCCTGTTGCTCAAGGTGGGAAATTGTCTGGTTGCACAAACTGTTTACAAGTAGGAATATTTGAAAGTGACAGGTAAATGGAAATTGTCAGAAACACCATAGCCTATTAACACAGGGGAAACACTGGATTTTCCTTAATGAATGGTAGGGCATGGAAATGTCATCAGAAAACATGGGTTTTATTGTCCTAAATGAGACATAGGGTTGTTTATAAAGTAGCCCAGCACTCTAATGCTTTCTGTGTATTCTGTGGTTTTTGTTGAGTTTATCAACATAAGAGTTTTTTTATTTAATAGACACCAAGAAAGAAGAAAAGTGGGTCCTCTTAATACAAAGCATTTTCTGCACATATTATGAACTCATGTGGTATTTTAGACAAAAGATCCTGGGATGGGATAAATCTATTTCACAGTCTTCATGCTTTTTCCTACACAAAAGTGTTTTTCCTGAAGCTTCAAGGGGCCGTGGCTAAAATTCCAAATAGACCTAATTTCCAGATTCATTGTGTCTGGGGCTGGCAAAGCCCTCCCCCCACTTAACCTTTGCTCTCAGGGTTGGCCAGAGGCCATGACAATGTCAGGGCTAGAGGAGCCCCCCTACACCCACCATTAGTGCCAGGACAAGGCCAGGTGGCTGCAGCAATGTTGGCAGGGCACAAGGACCTTTCTCCATACCCATCTGCCCTGGAAGGACAGTGTTGAAGGGCTACAGCAGCAGCAAAGCAATGGAAGCAGGCAGGGAAGGTGGGCAGCATTAGTCCAGACAGACTTAACTGCCAGGAGCAGCCTGGGAGGGGTGAGTAGGGAGGAAGCTTCATCCGCATAACCAGGGCCATGGAGACACAGCCATCACAGGGTAAGGGGGCTGGAGAAGGCCAAGGCAAGGAGCTACAGGAGGGGTCTGGAGTTAGGGAGAGGCAGGGGATTGGGACTTCCTGGGAGCAGCTCTGTCTAGCAGGAGGTTTTTTTATTTTTTAAATTTTTATTGGGTTTTTTAACACAAAAGACAAAAATGAAAACAAAACAGACACAAGCTCACAATGTACATAAATCCCTCCACCCACCAACCCCCCTCCAGTCAATACTTATATATCACACCACATTAATTAATTACATGCCTTAAATTGATCTTCATTTTCCTGACCAGAGATTTGATTGGTCCACAAATCTTTCCTGATCTGTATATTTTCATAACCCTTGTTTTGCATTCAATTATATATTATATATTTATCCACCTGCTGGGGTCCTTATTTCTATTTCTATTTTCAGTTTAAACACCCATACATCAGAATTTGTTGAAACTCCCATATTAACTCAGTCCCATACAGTACGTTTCATTTCTGTTCCCTTTTTGACCCCTTTTGCGCCCACTATTGACTAGGATTCCAACCTAAATTGTATCTTACTTTTCAGAGACAAAGGGGACATTAACTAAAAAAAGGCAAACTTGTATTGCTATTACATTCATATTAAAGGTTATTTAAGTTATTTAAGTCCTATTATTTTCTTCAAGCTAACATCCACTAACAGCCCGTTATAGTATCAAAGTTATCTATTTCATTCCTAGGTCTATTTCATAATGCAATTCCGACTTACAAAATAACAAGCATGCCCTTACATGCAAAAAAAGCATATTATACAGTTTATCAAACATCAGGCATACCAGTGCGTAACAGAAATAGGTAATAAAGTTTCTTTTGATTTTCTGCATTTTCAGTTATGTGTCGCTGATCTTTGTACACTTTGTTTATTTTATCCCAGCTTTTTATGTCACAAGTCCAGAATTTTCTATAGTCAAAATTTTTCAGCTTCTCTAAGCCCTTGCTTGTTTTTTGCCTCTTCTTCTTTCTCCTTTCTTTCTTACTCCGTAAATGTAACGAGCATGTTTTTTTGTCCAGTCCTATTTCCAAACTTTCTCTTTCATCCATACTATCCGATAAGTCCAACTCAGACAGCTTCCCCTTTTTAGATTTAGTTAGGATACATTGTTGCTCTTTCTCCTGTTCATTTCGCTGCAGCTCCTTTCTCTCTCGTGGTTCTTTAATTTGCTCTGTCACATTCCTCTCCTCATTGAGAGAGCGTCTCAAATTTTCCTTCAAAATATTGTCCCACATTTGATCAAGTGTTTTATTTAATTCAGCCTGCAGAACTTTTTGGAAATTATCTGATCTGAGCTCACATATTATTGAGTCCTGTATCACCTTGTACACGGAAGTCGTCTCCATTTTCACAAAAAGTCACTTCTCTCCGAGTGCCTTACAGTCAAATAGTTAAGCAGCGCACATTCTAACAATTCTTCTGATTTTTAGTAACAGTTTTGGTAGCTTATAGTAGGTCCCATAGGAATTTTTCCTCACCTCAGTCTTCTCTCGCTCATCGCTCGTTGCCCGTATAGGTTTGTCGGCCGCTTCCTTTTGCATTGGGGGAAAAAATCCGTCAAAAAGAAGAGGGGGTGTTGGTAGCTTCTTTCGGTTTAATAAAGTTGTGCAATGTCTCTCGGGGTGGCTTAATCGTGTAGAAAAATAGAACTTACTATTACCATAAAGAAGGAGGTTTAAAAACACGGCTGGTCGCTGCTGAGCGGAAACATGGCAGCCATGTTTCCATTCTCGCTGACGCTCCTGCTTCGGGGCAAACCGGTCACCCCCCGTCCTCGCCAGGGAAACGGGGGGCCAGTCAAGCCTCATGCCCTTGGCCTCCCCCCAGGAGTGCCAAGCGGGGCCTCCCCAGACCTCGGGGGGGGGGGCTCCGAAAGAGCGCACACGATGGGCCTTTATGAGGCACAACCCCAAGGCAGTGGGAGGGCAGGCCTAGCCATACGTAAGCAGTCAGAGGGTGGACCAGAGGCTGGGGAGAGAGGACTAAGAATGTTGTAACCCCGCCTCCTCCCCTGTGTTGAGATGTGTGTAGGGTGTGCTAAAGAAATGAAGAGACTGGAGGGTGCGCCACCCCAGACTCCAGCCCTCAGGAGGGGGTGTCTGACACATTGAAAAATAAGCTGTAGGTCTGATTTAAATGTGACAGTAGCAAGATGGAACAGGCCTTTATGAGGCACAACCGTAAGGCAGTGGGAGGGCAGGCCTAGCCATATGTAAGCAGTCAGAGGGTGGACCAAAGGCTAGGGAGAGAGGACTAAGAATGTTGTAACCCCGCCTCCTCCCCTGTGTTGAGATGTGTGTAGGGTGTGCTAAAGAAATGAAGAGTCTGGAGGGTGCGCCACCCCAGACTCCAGCCCTCAGGAGGGGGTGTCTGACACATTGAAAAATAAGCTGTAGGTCTGATTTAAATGTGACAGTAGCAAGGTGGAAGAGTTCACGCATGTGATTTTGCACTCCTACCCGTACGAAGTAGCTATGTGGCAAGTGTTGCTGCTTTGCAGGGGTGGCAGTCCAGTGGAGATACCGCACAGTGCGACCGCAATATCACATGGGTGAGCTCTTTTGCCTCACCAGTGTCCTTAGTTTCAACTAATGGATCTAATATCACAAAAATAATAAGCAAAGAATATACATTCTAGTTTCCACTGTTTTGTTCAAGGGAATTTGGGCTGAATTACCATGTTTTTTATTCTTTATCACCATAAGTAACTTTGAGCGGCAGCTGCATTTCTGAGTTTGGAAAACGCACCTTCAGAGTCATTTAGTGAAACATATTTAGGGAAGTGTGTTGGATTATAGAAGCCATTTTAGAAAGACCTTTCTGGGTTAACAATGGTTAGGCCAGAAGGACACTCGAAGTCTGGGAGGAAAAAAAATAACTGTATTTTGTACACCTGCCATAATTTTTGGTAGAAACTGTTTTTAGCACTAAAATGAAGCTTAGATCAAACTGAAACATTCATTAAATTGTACCTGCGATTGATGCGATCGCCACTAGACAGACACCCAGAATGGTATTTGAATGATAAAGTTAATTTTTGAAGACATTCCAGAGGTCCTGTGTGGATAGTGTTAGAACTTTCATTTCTGCAAGAAGAAACGTCATGGGTGTTTTTCTCAGAATGTTTGTGGTTTTGATTAATAAACTTACAGACAAAATTAAAAGAACTTACTCATCTTGGGCTGTCTACCCCACAGTCTCTTTTAGTTTCTTATTTCCTTTCCATTATGTGCCTGTCAGAATATGTTGGCCACAAATTCTAATGCACAGGTTCTCTTTAAAACTTTCCTTTGGGTTTCTCACGCATACCTTATTATGTTTAGTACCTATTTTAGTACTATTTTTCTTATTTAACTAAAACATTTTAGCTGTGATATATATAATAGCTGAAAGTGTAAATGTAATTAGTAACTCATGCTTATTCAGTTGAAAGTTAGCTTTTCAGTAGCCTCTGTGTTATTTTGTTATGAGGTCCTGTTGTTTAATTTTATTGTTATTCTGTATTCTTGGGCTTTGGATACAGAAGGTCCTTGGTTCAGTCTCCAGCATCTCTAGTTAATAAATGATCAAATAGTGGGTAATATGAAATACCTTAGAGAGCATTTCCACTATAGCTTGATGTTCTAAAAACAAGTTTAGTAGTTTTCATCATGGGTGGAACTTAACTGCACTTTTGCTTGAAATGAGTCTGATGTATGACTATGTAAAGGTAAAGGTATGACTATGCCTACAAAGGTACTTAGAAATGTTCCCTGTAACCGTAAATGGTCGGTACATTTCTTGATTACGTTTATATTTTGATAGTAGTAAATTTTATTGCATGTGGCCAAAGGCCATTGCAAAATTGCTCTAAATAAAATATAGATTCCAAAAGGAAGGATAAAAACAATAATCAAGATAAGATGCCAGCCATAAGACAATAGGGCTGCCAAGTCCCCCTGGGGGGTGGGGAAATCCCCGCCCCAGAGGCCCGTTCCCCGCCACGGGCGTATCGGGCCCCGGGGGAACCCCACCCTGATGTGCGCGTCACCCAGCAGTGACGTTAGGACGCCGAGCACGCTGGGGGCGGGGCCACGACCATCGGAGGGGCCACTTCCATGTGTGTAACATATAGGTCTAAATCCACAAGAAGGAATGTTATTTTCTCCTCAGCTGTGCATTTTAGTCATGTTGGCTAAAATGGCCACCAGAAATTTATATCTGGGTTCCCAATATAGAGGACAATGCAGAACATAGCCTCTAATGTATCACAAACATAAATACACTGAGTGACCTGTTTTCAAGAGTAACGTTCTGTTAACATGGCAGATTGCATGGTTTGAAAGTGAATGCTGTAAAGGCTGATCTCAGATTGTAAAATGTGATGTTAGATGGGTAACAGACTTTGTTGTGATCCACTTTGAGCAATTTATACCAAGGAGAGTATTTGGAGCCAAGTGTTATATGCCTATCTACCAAGGCTCCATTCAGGGAGTATGGAGCTAACCTAGGGAGCCCCCTGGCAGTCAACTAAGAATATTGATTAAGAATACTGTTATATCTAGTGACACAGGTAGTATCATTCTGGATAAGGGTAAAACATTGCCTTGAGAGATGGGAGGCTGGGCCTTCATCTACTTGCACCAAAAATTGAGTAAAGCAACATGTACCGAAGGCTTTACTGGAGGAAGGACAAGTTCGGCCTGCATCAGAGTAGCTGGTGTGCCCTTAGGCGGAACTAGAATTTTTTAAAAAAGATGTTGAACAGTCTCCAAGTTATTGATTAATATATCATTCCAGTCCCAAATTTCTGCTCCATATAGAAGTTGGTTTATGGCCTTGCTCTGATATAATTTCAAGGCAGGATCAATCAAAAGCTTCCTTTGGCATGGTAGAATTTTAAAATGGCCCCTGGTGTCCAAAGAGCTGTGGATTTTACAATGGCCAAATGGGACTTCCTGGAGAGTGTTTCACAGAAGGTAATTCCAAGGTATTTGAAGTTCCTACGCTGATCAATAGGGGTAATGTCAACAGACCACTAGAATTTTCAGAGTTTCCCCCCAAAGATCTTTGTCTTAGTGTAGTTGATAGAGATTCTTCTATACAGAAGTAACTAAGCTTGAACAACACCCTCCTAAAACCTCCCCAAGTAAAGGACAATAACACCATGTCAGTCATTCACATACAATAGAAGGGGGCGGTGAGCCAAGTGAAGGTGGGGTATTTTAATTATGTCTTACCCTGCATTTCATGACCTTTTGAGACTTCTGTTTTCAACTTGTTTTCAACTTCATATCCTTGTGCATGTGTGCACGCTTGTGTATTTCTGTCAAGCAAGGACCCACCTCCTGTTTTAGCCATTTTGCTTGCCAGCGCAAACCTTCCAAATACATTCTGAGCTGTGGTCAGTTAAGTGATGACTTCTGTTAATTCATAATGGACCCATCTCATCATAATTAGGACATTCATGAATGGACTTCCAGGCGTAGGTGTGTGGTGAACTGTATGTCTCTGGTTCTTAATGACTTTTGAATTTGTTCACACTGGCAGAATTGCAGGTTAACCGATTTATTATAGGACTTTTTACAATACTGTAACTGGGTTACCCCTGAAGCTGAGCAGAATTCATAGATTCATAGATTAAAGAGAAACTGTTTCTTAGTTTTATAAACAGACCAGTTGTTCTAAGATTAAACAAATATTATAACAACAGTTTTAATTATTACTTTTCATGTTCCCATATTATACCATTCTCATTCAACTCAAATATAGGTGGATACAGATCTCTCTTCTTACACATGACTAAAATATTTAGGTTTCATCATCCTACACCTTTTCCCACCTTCCCCATGTGAATGCTGAGGAGTGGGGGCAGGCCCTGGGGGGGTGACGCCCCTTCATGAATGTGCCCTGCCCCCTTCCCCAGGAGGCAGAGGGAGCCCTGGCTGGTTCCGGGCGTGCCGCTCTCGGTTGCTGCCAACCCTTCCCTTCTGGCACTGCCTTTTGCTGCTCCTTCCAGCTCTGGGTCCTGCACGACCTCCCTTTACCCACTTCTGCCCACCATGCTTGTCCCCCATTGCCTCCGGGCTGCTGATAGCTCATGCTCTCTGCCTGGCCACGGCTGCTTTGGCGCTCTGTTCCATCCAAGCACAGCTGCCCCTGGGCATGTCTCGCTTCCCCACTGCTCTGGCATCCACTGTCACCGTCCAACCCCTTCACCTGCTCGTTGAGGCCGCTGCACAGTGACAGGCAGGGCTGGAGCGCCTTTCTGTGTGCTTCCCGGGCCTCGCCCTCACTGGCCTGTGCCTGCGGAGGAC
Source organism: Gekko japonicus (assembly GCF_001447785.1). Taxonomy (NCBI): domain Eukaryota; kingdom Metazoa; phylum Chordata; class Lepidosauria; order Squamata; family Gekkonidae; genus Gekko; species Gekko japonicus. The sequence goes on from NW_015165933.1 coordinate 86,452, forward strand.
TCCACACTGAGGGTGAGTGCAGCCAGTGCGGCTGGGCAAGAGTGGCTGGGCTTGGTGGGGGAAACAGAGGCAGCAGCCGGGGCTTGCCCATGAAAGGGTCAAGGCACAGAGGACACTGTAGCCCAGAGTGCAGAACTCCAGTTGTATTTCAGCCAAGGTCTTTATGATCCGTTACATGTTGTATGATCTGATCGTACGATAAACTCTCTTGTCTGAGAAACTCATTCTGGATTTGGAGATCTGTTCTTGAATCTCTGTGCATCTGATATCTCATATCCCATTGTGTTTTAGGAGAGCCAGAATTCAAATATGTCGGGAACATGCATGGAAATGAAGCTGTTGGAAGGGAGCTTCTCATTTTCTTGGCTCAGTACCTGTGCAATGAATATCAGAAGGGAAATGAAACTATCATCAACTTGATCCACAGTACGCGCATCCACATAATGCCATCCTTGAATCCAGATGGTTTTGAGAAGGCGGCATCCCAGGTATGTAGGCAGTAACCATATAAGAACCTGTACCCAGCTCTTAAAAAAACATGAAGTAGTTTGGCCCTCTTGGAGTTCTCAGATGTTCTCCCCTATCTGTCACCCTTTAGCTTTACTGTGTAACAGAATCATGTGCCTACAGATAATTTTCTCTGACCCATAGCTTTACACATGCAAAGGAGCTCATGCAATACTGTGTTTTAGTAGCTACTGTACTGCACATGTATATAAAATGGGTATTAGTCACTGTGAAGCCTGCTAGATGCTTGTTAATATTCTCTAAGTGATTAGTTATAGATTTTCTGGGCAGTATGGCCATGGTCTTGGCATTGTAGGACCTGACATTTCGCCAGCAGCTGTGACTGGCATCCTCAGAGGTATAACACAGAAAGATGGAGTATTCGCTGTGTCAAAGTACTCTCTGTGTCAAGGCTCTAAGTGATTGTCAATATTCTAAACATGTATGACATCACTTTGCAAAATTTCCATCTTTCTGGAAATACTGTGCATAGAATTAAGGAGTCACTTTAAAGTAACTCGTTTAAAGTGAAACACAACAGTCTTCTTCATTTTATTACTGAGTGAACAGCCAAGGAATTACAATTGCCTTTCAGTCAGATAGAAATGTTCAATGCAGGAGCACCCTCTAGTGGCCTTGAGTGGCCCTGAAGAAACCTTATCTTAAGTATCTTGCATTTAAACTCGAAGTAGTTCAAAGAAAGGGTTTTTCTTATTTGCCCTGTGTTTTTCATTCTGGGAGCCAACACTGCTGCTAAGCCTTTGATTGGCAAATAGTAGATGAGTCTGCTTGTCTTATGTTAAATCACTCTTTTTACGCAGCTGGAATATCTGATTTTGTATATGAGAGAGAATATTTGAATCTCTGCTTAAAGGTTTGTTGGTGTAGACCAGTTCTGATTGCACAGTATTCAAATTAGGAGCCAGTTCACATATAAGCATTCAGTATTTGTTGACTCTAGCATCAAGTAATAACATTAGTCACCCACAGATCCATCACTGCAAATAGAAATGGGCCATCATCCAAACAACACTTCAGGTGGAAACAGTTCACACATCAAGTGGAAATTATCAAATAATGAGACATCAAGGGAGGAATATACATGTGTTAATCATTCATAACATCTGGTGTGCCTCTAGGACCCAGACGCTGGGGATTAAAAACATTTGGAAAATATCTCCAGCATCCCCTGCTTTTAAATTTCATTTAAGCCACTGTTGGATAATACAGTACTGAGCTAAACGGATTGTTTCTCTCAACTGTCGTGACACTTTACTGTGCTCGGTAAGTGATAACATGTGCTGTTTTCTCCTGATGGTTTGGATGCTGATAAATTCCTTCTGCAACCTCCCCCCCCCCCCCCCCCCCCCAGCCTGGTGAACTCAAAGACTGGTTTGTTGGCCGAAATAATGCACAGGGAATAGACCTGAACAGAAATTTTCCTGATCTGGATCGAATAGTCTATGTGCATGAGAAAGAGGGTGGCCCAAATAATCACTTGCTGAAAAACCTGAAGAAAGCTGTGGATCAAAACTCCAAGGTAAGAAAACCTGTGTTCCCATCAACATTTTGATGCCTGTGCCTCATTCAGGTCATGTTTTGGGGTGTTAAGTATCCATGCTCCCCCCCCGGCTTCATCTTTTACCCAGATCTCTCTTGTCCCCATGACATCAGCTCAAAAGGGGAAGGGTTTTTCCCATCACCTAGGTCCTCCTCCTGTTGCCAACCTTTGTTCTGTGCAGCCTGCAGCAGGCAGCTCCTTGCCACCTATTGCCCTGTCATAAGAACATAAGAGAAGCCGAAGTTGGATCAGGCCAATGGCCCATCTAGTCCAACACTCTGTCACACAGTGGCCAAAAATATCAGGGGCCATCAGAAGGTCCAGCAGTGGGGCAAGGACACTAGAAGGCCTCCCACTGTCCCCCCCCCCCAAGCACCAAGAATACAGTGCATCACTTGCCTCAGACTGAGAGTTCCCATCTATACCTTGTGGCTAATAGCCACTGATGGACTTCTGCGCCATATGCTTATCTAATTCCCTCTTGAAGCTGTCCATGCTTGTAGCTGCCGCCACCTCCTGTGGCAGTGAATTCCATGTGTTAATCACTCTTTGGGTGAAGAAGTACTTCCTTTTATCTGTTCTAACCCAACCGCTCAGCAATTTCATGGAGTGCCCACGAGCTCTTGTATTGTGAGAAAGGGAGAAAAGTACTTCTTTCTTGACCTGCTCTATCCCATGCATAACCTTATAAACCTTGATCATGTCACCCCTCAGCCATCCCTTTTAAAGAGTGTGCAGCAAGATCTGTACTTAAAAAAACACCAGCTGGTTCAGATTGCATCCTGATTGCTAGGCGTGATCAGCCAGCCAGTTTTTCAGCTCACTGTCCAGCAGTTCACAATCCATTCATGGCTATTCTAAGGGTTGCTGTGCTCCTTCCCAACAGCACAGTACAGCACAATCCGCTTTTGCAGATGCAAATTGTCACACCGCCTGAGGAAGCCCCCCCCCCCCATTGTACGCTATTCCACCCCACAATGAAAACACCAAGTTAAATCTGTTATGAAGCCTATGAAGTACTGGTAAATAAACACTGTGTCTAAAACGATTCCTACCATTCCCTGTTCCATACGGATTCCTTTGAGAGTGTAATGGCTGCCAGTCGGTGTCTCTCTGCATTGTTTCACGCATGCATGATTTGTCAAAGCACAATAGAACCTGCAGTTCGCTCCCATGTGTCCGCTTTTCACATCGTGAAATGTTCCACAGCTGGAGCGAGCTACAAAATAACCAGTTCCCTCCATATGAAAGGGTCATGTCCCTTCAGCCACAGAGTCAGCTTGCCAGTATTTTGACAGCCCCCAAAACCAGAGCTTTGACATTAATCTCCCAAAGAGATTTCTCTCCAGATGGATTGTGCTGTTTCAGTGCGGTAGCCTGAATATCAACTGCCACCTGGAAGCTCTGTAACCAAGGATGATGCACTGTAGATAATAATGGTAAACCTAAGCCACCCACTTAGAAGGTGGGTTCTGTTATATTTATTTATGTTGATTATTTTTATTGTATTTGAATCTACATTTGTTGTATAAATAGAAAGACCCTTAAGGTCAAACCTCACTGTGTGTGTGTGTACAACATGTGCGCGCGGACACACACACACACACTATCTCTTAGCAGGAAAGTCTCTGTTTCCTCTCTTCTGGGTACTTTTTACTTCCATTCCTTTTTCTCCCTTCTCCCTTTTTCTATTTGTTTATTTATTTCCCCCCCTCTTTTTTTCTATTCATCACTAGCTAATGGTAGAAGGACGGATGCCTAGGCCAACTTCCCCTCAAGATAATAAACTAAAATAAAAAAGATCATCCAATACACTCAGTTATTCAAACTGTTAACAGTCGGATAGCCAAGTGGCAAGTGGTGTGACAACCATTGGCAGAATTTGGGAAATAATCTAATCCACACTTTGGTGTTTGCTTCCAATGACTTTTACTGCAACAGGATTTTGCAAAAAGACAATAATCAACTGCAGGCCACTAATACAGCAGAAAGGCCTTCAGAGTACATACACTAACACTTACTAGCACAACAGCAGAGAGAGAAACAACAAGATGTAGGCTGAAGTGCAAGAGAAAACATTCAATGAATCCTGAACACTAGAGAATGCACCCTTTAGGGTACTAATGGACTAAACTACTCTTTCAGCCCTGTTTACATTAACTAGACTCTTAGCAGGCTGTTGTTTCTCCAACAAGAACTGCTTGTGGCGTCAGCTTAAACAATTTCCATTCAGATTGTAAAAACCCAGAATGAGCTCCATTGATCCACTGTACAGAGGATCAGTGAAAGGAAAGGAGGGCCCATTCTCATACTGTTCTAAGCAAAGCCAAAATCTACTTTATAGTGATTATCACAATAATAAGTTGGCTTTGGAACACTTTTAGCAAATATATTGAAATGCTCTTTTTCTTGTGCAGCTTGCGCCAGAAACTAAAGGTGTGATTCACTGGATTATGGACATCCCCTTTGTGCTGTCGGCCAACCTCCATGGTGGAGACGTTGTGGCAAACTACCCCTATGATGAGACTC
>NW_015165933.1:95037-119192 GCF_001447785.1 Gekko japonicus
AAACCTTTACCTTTAATTACTCCTAGGAAAGTGTTCTTAGACTTATACTACATGTTATTTATGTGACTACATGTAAGTTTCGTAACAGGGTAAATAGTAGATCCATGGGCCGCCCGGGGGGGTGGGGGGAGCTGAAGCCACTTCTCCCTGTATGCCTTGGAGGGGGTTTCTTTGTTGTGAAGCCTTCCTGAACACTTCTATTCCCAAGCAGCCCCCGAAAGTGCTGGTTTAAGAAGCTCTAATCTCATTCTCTTATCAGCACAGAAATAGCATTTGCAAGAAGATTATCTTGCCCTGCAATTAAACTGTGTGTTTTGTATCAGTGGCCTTTATTTTATGTGAACTGGCATTTTAATCTGGATTTGTTGCAGCTTTATCCATTTTTAATTCATTCCCAACAAATCCTCCCCTTGCTTTGGAAACCAATAATAAGAAGCACCTAACCCCCAAAACAAAGAGGTCATCCCAGCTTTCCACCACCTTCTAGGAATAGAAGGTACTTCAGAAAAGCCAAGGAGATACCATCTATGTGTCTCCATGGAGTGCCCTTTCAGACACTTGGCTTGGAACCTCCCAACATTTTGCGGAACCTCTCAATATTTTGTGATTGACCCCACCCACCACGGCAGCCATTCTGTGATTAGCCCTGCCCTCCTTGATAGCCATTTTGTTGTGACTACGATTCTTTCTCAAAATCCTAAAAGAGCTTGCAGGCATAACAAAGTTTTAGTTCCCTATGTTTTACAGTATTTATTGTGAAAATATCAATGAGTTCTGTGCTGCCTTATGAACTGCCGGATGTGATATAAGCTTCAGTAGAGTGGAGCCAATCTTTTCAGATGCATCAGCCTTTAAGTGCTCCTGGTTGTGAAAATAAAAATAAGTAAATGCAGAAGAACTGTGCAGATATATCCCCCTGGAGGAGGTATGCTCAGGCCCCTGCAGGTTTGGCTTGTGTCTAGTTGCCAGTGATGAATAAACCCCAGACTGATTACTGACCAGTTTAAGTAATTACCAAGCCTTTCATCAGAGTTTGGAAACACATCAGTATTTAGCACAACAGCACACATACAGGGTTGGCTTTTGTGCATGCATGAGAGAGCAAAGGCACATGGGAGTTGTATTTCCCCCATGGGCTGTTTTAACACGAAGGACTTCCTTCCCATTTAGGGTTCCATTTCAGCATATGACACTCCCCTACACACATACTTCTGAGCATTACTTTACAGTACCAGTATCTTCCCTTTGGGGGGGCTTCATCTCAGCAAGCTGAAACCTAAATGTCACCCCAAATAATTTCTCTGCGGGCTCCATTTCTGCATGACACCCTCTATGCAGCATTCTTCTCTAAAATTAGTATCAGCCAGTTGAAGCATTTGCAAAGCTGTTGGTTTGTTCCTTCTAACTTGGATGGGCAATCGGAACTTCTGTGGTGAGCTGGACAGGAAAGAAGAGTCCTTTCCATGTGATCAGAAATGCTGGGTTTTATTCATGAAGCTACATAATTCACCAGATGATTTTAAACAAATCCTCTTCATTTTTACATGGGGTCACCCCCAAACTTACGTACCTTCATATCACATATTGCAGCCAAGTCCACAGGTTGCACCCAGTACTTTGCAGCATAAAAGTCAGCCAAAGAAAAGTTTAAAGTAAGGTTTCTACCCCAAGGAGCTTACAATACAAATGTACACACCAGGAGGGGGAGAGCAGAAATGGGCAGAATGGGTTGAAAGCTGATAAAGTAAATGAAAAGAAAAACCGGCATGGGCAGGCAGTGCCCATCAGAAGCACAAAAACACAGTATCTAGTGTAAGAAAGTACTCCGTTCCTAAATCTAGGACAGAGAAGAATGCTTTCATTTTACCCAACCTCATCCTTCTAGACTTTTTTTTGCAGCATAAAAGTCAGCCAAAGAAAAGTTTAAAGTAAGGTTTCTACCCCAAGGAGCTTACAATACAAATGTACACACCAGGAGGGGGAGAGCAGAAATGGGCAGAATGGGTTGAAAGCTGATAAAGTGAATGAAAAGAAAAACCGGCATGGGCCGGCAGTGCCCATCAGAAGCACAAAAATACAGTATCTAGTGTAAGATACTCCGTTCCTAAATCTAGGACAGAGAAGAATGCTTTCATTTTACCCAACCAACCTCATCCTTCTAGACTTTTCTCTTTGTATAGGGAAATGGGGGGGGGGAACCTGGAAATCTCTCTGACTCACTACATCTTTGAAAGGACAGAGAGCCACAAGAATTTAAAGTCTAGTCCATAGTTTAGCATGCGCCCTTGAAGTGACTGGATTTGGAGCTCTCGCCTTGCCTGCCTCCCAGGGAGCAATGGGGGTGTGTGATGACTTCTTTTTTCTTTCTCTTTGCTTTGTTCTTTGCACTGTTTATGTGTCCAGGCAAATTTGCTTTGTTCTTTGCACTGTTTATGTGTCCCGAGCATGCCCATTAAGTATGTTTCCCAGAAACCTTTGCGAATCATGACAAAACTTAAAAGGAGCCATGAAACACAAAGTCTACACCTTTCCTCCCTTCCTGGAGTTGTCTTCATTTTTTTCCTAGTCCCTCTCCTCCTGTCACCATTTCTGGCTGCTCTGTCTGTTAATTATGACCGGAGAGCAAGCAAATAATAAGGCTCGTAGTTAAAAAAAACTACTGCGCAGCCACTAGCCCACCGAGCATGCCCATTAAGTAAGTTTCCCAGAAACCTTTGTGAATCATGACAGAACTTAAAAGGAGCCATGAAACACAAAGTCTACACCTTTCCTCCCTTCCTGGAGTTGTCTTCATTTTTTCCTAGTCCCTCTCCTCTTGTCACCATTTCTGGCTGCTCTGTCTGTTAATTATGACCGGAGAGCAAGCAAATAATAAGGCTCGTAGGTAAAAAAAAAACTACCGCGCAGCCACTAGCCAGTTTGTGAGGCATTTGCAATGCTTGCCAGGCCAGCAAAGTAATCCCAGGATTGGCTCACCATAGACACTTCCCGTTGAAAGAGGTGGGTTTGTCTGATGAACTCATTTGCAATGAAGATCGGGACATCCCAACCCAAGAGGGAATTTTTTTAATGTTAAAATATTGTTTAAACTTACAGCCAGTTTCAATTATGCAAAAAGTTTTCTGTTTCCACAAATTATTGCTAGTGTAAGTGGTCCTTTCATGTGCGTGCTGTCATGTGTGAACAGTGAACTCATATGTGTCCAAACCTTCTGTTTCATGAAGTAAAATCTCAAAATGGCCATTTTTTTTCATTGGCAGTAACCCTCACTTCCAAGGTAAAATACATAACAAACGTCTAATTTCCTCAATAATATTATGGTCAAAATGTGTGTACAGCTCTGACATCACTGGTAGATCTATTTAAGTACGTGGTTTCTGAACTCTGCCCATCTTCTTTCCTCCCCCTTCTCCATAACAGGTGTATTAGAAGGCCTGCATCCGATGCACCAGGCAGGCATTCTGTACTGTGTTTGGCTGCATCCGATGCACCAGGCAGGCATTCTGTACTGTGTTTGGCTGCATCCGATGCACCAGGCAGGCATTCTGTACTGTGTTTGGCTGCATCCGATGCACCAGGCAGGCATTCTGTACTGTGTATTCTTATACAGTCCTGGGAACTACACACCCTGAGTGTGGGCATTCACTCTTGATTCAGTAGGGAATGCATTCACGGAAGCCTCCTTCCACTCATTCATCACCCTGTTTTTACTGGAGAGCATATGCTTTTGATTGATCCATAATGCCTTAAACACATGCAACTAGTAATTGTACTGTCAAACGCATTTCAGTGTTATAGTGGCACCATGCTTGTCCAGTCTTCTGTTTACCCCCATATTGTATCAGTTGGTTTTTTGAATTGTGCAGTTAGAAAGAGTTGTCTGTTTCAGATTATTTCTTAAAGATGCACTGGATTTGTTATCATCTTTTATTTGCATGTTTTATTGAAAATGTAATAACATGCTTTCTTGTTCATCTGGAAAGAATTGAACTATACCTGGAAAATGTTTTTCATTTCTGAAAGCAGGGCTTCTGAAGCCAAATATATCCCATCAGAATATATAGTCCAGATGTAGTATTAGATTTGGTACAGTCATTATGCCAAGCTATGACTGCCAAGAAATTCATTTTATTAAATTGGCCATTTCAGTATCTGTAGTTCTAGGGAAACCATACTGGCCCTTGTTTTCCTATAACATTACATCTGCTTATTTCAATTAACTGTAGCTGATTATTCCTAGCTCACATTAATGAAAAGTCATGCCCAGGTTTGATGTGGTTTTTCTCCTAGGTTACAGGCCTCCAAATCTCATTTTGTTGAAGGTTTTTCACTATGATCATGAAAGCGCCTGAGCTTTCGTGGTATTTGTGTGCAATGTTGTTTATGAAAGGTAGAAATTTAGGGTTGCCAGACTGCCCAGTGCAGGAGAGGGTCTCCCACTTTCAGGCGTTCCTCTCCTCCCCCCCATCATACCGGCAGGAACCCAAAAATCATTGTGGCGTGCCTATGAAAGCCAGAAGTGATGCAGGCATGTTAGGGACATCTGAGGGCAACACTTTGTTTTTTGGCAAAACTCTATGATTTGAAGCAAATTCTACCATAGAGTTTTGCCCCCAAACCAGAGCATTGCACCCCCCGGTGTCCGTGACATGGCTGTGTCACTTCCTGTTTATGTATACACATCACAACACTCCTCTGCATTCCCAGGAAGTCCCTCCCCCTCCCCGCCAGCGCAATAATTGGACCTGGCAACCTTATAGAGAGTGAAAGAGAAATTTCAGAAATTGTTTTTAGTATTTATAAGCTCATTAAAGATGCATAACATGCAAAAAGGACATGCTGCATTTGGACATCATGGTAACCAGTAGTTAAACAGAGGTTTATTGGAATGTAGTACTATCTCAGCTGCTTTGCTGTGCTTGCCTGTGCCCTTTCCTTCTCCTATCTGCATCCTGCTCTTGCACATTGAGCGTCATTGAAATCTGATCAAACCTCAGCTGGCCCTAACATCTGAATGCAGATGTCTTGGCAAATTGAGATTTGTTCAGGGATGCTCAATTTTAACTCATTTCCTGTTCAGCTGCAGTGGTCATGCAGCCAATCTATTGACTGGCTGTTCACCTGTTCACAGTGTGTTTGTGTGTGTTTGGAGGAACAGGCTTCTTGAAGCCACCAGAAGTCGACTCCCAGCTGATGCACGGTCAGTGGGAACTGGCTTCTGATCTACTGCTGGGGAAATTTTACTCTGTACCCAGCAACATTCAAAGGGGGGGATCAGGAACTGAATTCCAGATGATCATCTGGAAGTTGGATTCTTCTGATCTCCTATCCTGGAAACTTTGCTGACTTCCAGACTTGCTGAAATGCAGTAAATTATTTGTTTGTATGTGTATGAAGCCCAGCTGATTTTCCTTGTCTTTGTCTTGAGCTGCAGAGAAAAGGAAAGAAACCAGCTCTTTTCTCCCTTTTGTAATAGAAATTAAAATCACTGCTTCTGTCCCCACTCAACTGGGGGAGGGGAACAAGCTCTTTCTATGCTCCCTTTTGCAATGCAGACATTAAAAGCATTGCTTCTGTCCTCACCCAACCTGGACAGGAGGGCAGAGAAACAAGCACTATCTCTGACATTTGCAATGCAGAGATCAATAGCATTACTTTTGTCCCTGTCCAGGAAGGGTGGGAAAAGTAACAATCCTTTTCTCCTCTTCCCTTTCCAGCTTCACTGGGTAGTTATCTTGCTGTGTGGGTGAGTCAGACCCCAACTTACAGCTGGTCCCCAATCAGCTGTGAGGCAGCTTCTGTCCAACAGGCAGCTGCAAATTTAGGGTTCTGCAGCTGTCTGAGTTGCTTAATGTAATCCAAAAGTATCCCTGATTGGCTGATGGTCTGATGATGAACAAGATAAGCTTGTCTGCAGAACAGGTTCACTGAAACATTTGTGGCATCCCGAGTTTTGCCCCCCTCCCCATCCTCACTTCCACCAGGTGGTTGGATTCTATATTGGGATTCTGCCAAGACTCAGTTCCAGTTTATATCGAGCAAGCAAACCCCAAGTCAGCAAGTCACTTCTATTTAGGCATCACAGCAAATAAGAGCTTGATCAAACTCGGAAGTGTTTGTTCAAGATCTGCATATGAGGGGAGGAGGGAGGGAAGTGCTTTGAGCATAGCAAACAAGATACGATAGTGCTCAGTGCTGACAGACCTCTGTTTAAATACAGTTTGTCATGACATCTAAATACAGCCATAATGTTGCATGGAAACACCTGGTCTCATCTATATCTCAAACAGTGTCTGAGTTTATTAAAGTGTCTTATTGTTGCAGGTATGCAGGACTTCAATTACCTTAGCAGCAATTGCTTTGAAATCACTGTGGAACTCAGCTGTGAAAAATTCCCTCCTGAAGAAACTCTGAAGAGCTATTGGGAGAACAATAAGAATGCACTTATCAGTTACATTGAGCAGGTAAAATGAAATGAGTTTTTTAAATGAAAGGTCAGCTATGTAACTGGCTGCCTGACCACTATCATATAGGAGGGAACTATGTGGTTGGATTTTCCTGTCATTCCCCATATTTAAATATTCTTCTGTTCAGATGCATCCTTGAGCTCATATTTGTTTTTTTTAATGAAACGTCAGCTATGTAATGGGAGAATACACTATCATATAGGAGGGAACTATGTGGTTGGATTTTCCTGTCATTCCCCATATTTAAATATTCTTCTGTTCAGATGCATCCTTGAGCTCATATTTGCATTTTATCACACATTGATCTACTTTCAAAGACAAGATTCTTCAAAACATTTTTATGTATTTAACCACAGGGGACTACCTTTACATGAAGTTTAGCTGAAAGAATATGACAAGGAAATTTCACAACTTCCCCTGAGAAATTATTGTATGCATTCATCCATGGACAGTTAGCTTTGATAGCTTTTAGCCAAAGATGCTTATCAAAGGTTGCAACTTTACAAATGAAAGCACATGATCCCAAAGAAATTTGTTGTTGTTGTTAAAAAAGCGACAAAGTTCTAGACTTCCACAATTATGGGGAAAAGTATATGAATCCTAGCTTCATGAGATGGTACTTATATCACCAGGATATACATGTGAGCAGTGACTGCACAATATGTTGTTCATACAAACTGTAAGGAGCCATCATGAAAAATTATATTCTGTGGTCAGAGGTTTATTTATTTTACAGTCCACCTGTCTCATGGAGATCTGAGACAGATTACAACTAAAAACTAAAAACAATGCAGGAAGAACATCATAATACACGCAACCAATAAAATTAGAGAACAACACATTAAAAGCACAATATACTACAGACAGTAAAGAAGGATTACAAGACTGGAGAACAATGCAGTGAATCATTGTATTGCATACAATAAACAGAGATGCACAAATCATGGTCTTGGAATCAAGAACCAGAAGCATATACAAGTTCAAGACCTAGCTGAGGCTGTATATAATGTTTCCCCCTGGTTTTTTCCTTGAAAGAAATCCATATTGAAGATTCTTGGTCCTTTATATTCTGTAACTTAAACCAGAAGAAATTCTTTCACAAGCCTCTGATTCCTTGCAATCATGGTAGCCTTCTAATGAAAGAGGGTAGGGATGGTGAATGAAAACTCTTATTTAGGATTTATTCTAGACAGAAATGCCATCATTTGCCGAATAAAATATTTCCAATATTAAGCCAGCCAACCATGCTTGTTGAGTTAGAGCATTTACAAAGTTAACTGCATCCAGAAGTCTGCATGGAGTTCATGGGTTTTTTTATTGCTGCAAAACTGCCTTCTGTTTACCTGAGGCTTATAAGGTTTCAGTTGGAGGTTTCCCTCCTGTTTTGACAAACTTAACACTTCTGCCACTGATCCTTCAGTTCCTTTTTTTAATGTCAGTATGCACATGGTACTCTTTGCAAATAGGCTACCATGTCCATTTCAATGGTAGCAGATCCACATGTGCAAAAAATGCATACACGGATCTGCTGCCTATACCAATAAGAGAGGTGGGAGGGCTAGCTCTATTCAACAAACACCATAAGAAATCAGACCACTGTCTTATGAGGTTGTGTCAATAAAAACAGTCTTGATAGCTTACAGCAGTTAAATCTTGATCCTCAATGCCCTGACCTGGATAGCCCGGGCAACCCTGATCTCGTCAGATCTCGGAAGCTATGCAAGGCCGACCCTGGCAAGTATGTGGATAGGAGACCTCCAGAGAATACCAGGGCTAGGAGGCCAGAGGCGGGCTATCAAGCCACTTCTCTGAACGTTCTCCATGCCCCAGTAGGAGTTGCCAGAGGTCGCTATGACTTCCAGGCATGGGCATACATAAAACGCAAAAAATATTCTTGATCCTCAGTTATCAAAACTATTTTTTAGAAAGGCAGAACGATACAAACAGCTATTTCAGCAAGCACATTTATCAAGATTACAAAGTTTAGTTGCATAAACTGGTAATCAGCAAGGGCCTGATTCAGACGCCTGATGGACCCCATCTGATTGCTTGCAGGTTTATTCCAAGCTGCTGTGGTGGGTTTATGACTGGTAGGTATCACATGGATGCAACAGTGTTATGAGCCAGCACTTTTACTTGGGTACTGTACCTGCATCCACACAAATGCATGCCACACAAATGGAGTTATCGTCTCCATGTGATTCTTGCTGATTGACAAGCACCCCAATTGGCAGGCCCCTACAGTGATACAAGCAGTCATGCAAGGGCTTTCAGGATTCTGTACGAGACCTTTATCTTTAATCAGATAACTGTTAGCCGAATTGCTTTATTTACAGCAATTGGCAATTTATAAATGGGTTATTGCCAGTTTATACCAAGGTCCTGTTCCCACCAAGGGTTACCAGTAAAGGATTCGAGGCTGTGGTAGTTAAAAGAGATGTCTTTTACTTGAAAATATATCTCATACAAACAATACTGATGCACTCACACATTCAATCAAGTTTTTTAAAATTTACAATAAGAAATAAGCACTTTTGCATTAGCAGGTAGGGGTGATGGTAGGCGATACTTATCTGTCTTGCAGGTTGGTTGTTCCAATGAAGAATGGAGGGGAAGGAATGGAAAACAAAAGGATTCACACTACCAGAACTAGCCGGACTGTGTGGGGGTCTCTTGACTGCAGATCAAGAGATAAAAGTAGAAGCAAGGGCTGGGGATAGCAAGTGGGATTTAAGAGGGGTTAAAGCAGACAGGGGTTGTTGCAGGGGAGATGCTAGTTGATCAAGTAGGAGGGGCCAGGTGACTGGTTCTCTCCTTTTCTAGTGGGTTCAAGAGATGGGTGGTAATTGTGCCAACCTCTTGACCCACCTACTTGTTAGTCAGTCCCAAAAACAATCCTATTGGTTGCCTGTGGGAAAAGGGAGGTTACCTAAGAGGGGTGGCCAATATTGTAACCTAAAACTTTACTCAGAGTATGGCATCTGGACAGGTGTGAAACCTAGGCGTTAGGATGCTCCATTGTAGTGTTGATGAAGCTGGCCAGTTTCTTTGGTAACCAAATGTCTATATGGCAGGAAATACCAGCTCAGGAACAAAGCAAGCGATGGGTTGTACGTGACTACAAGTAGATCTGTCATGGGTGCTGTTTCCTCCTGAGGTTGTGGTTCCATTGCTCACAATAATGGAGGCTTGTGCTTCTTCACCAGGCTGGGCAACTGTGAAGCTGAAACCTTATTTACATGTAAGGCATGTGCAGGCACCTTCTATGTGTGTCATCACAACAGGTGACTTAAAGTGTACAGCTTTCTGAGCCTATGTGTGTGTGCACAGTCCCTTGTGTGTAGCAATAAATAGTTCATAAAGCAAATATCAAGCTTATTCTCTAACATAACTGAAGCTTAAGTGCAACCTCATTATTTTTGCATGTTCTGTTATATGATTCTAGTAGGAAACAGAAGAAGACTATATTTAAAAGGTCCTTTCTAATAACAAGTAGTTTTTATGCTTTCTCCCTATATCTGCCTCTGCTGATATTTTGGTAACATGCAAATGTTTTTAAGTTTAAGTGTAATTAATTTAATTAAATCACTTAAAAGACAACTGATAACTGACTAAAAATTCCTTGAGTAGGTGGCATGCCTACTTAGCCATAATGTCAAATGTTTTCTCTCTATCTTGTGCATGCAGATGTAAGCAAAAACGATGTGCTGTGATGATGAGAAAATATTGCTGGTAAATTATTTCCACTGTACCGTAGATGAGAGTGGTCAATGATACGGGTGTGTTTTTCTTTAGAACACATTTCTCATGAATTCATCTTTGGGGGGCTGGTGAAGCAGAATCATTTAATACACAGGCTCCCAAGCTGGTTCAGTTGCTGGTTCAGATCCCACCTAAGCCATTAACTGAATCAGATGGCCTTAGCCAGGCCAGTGTCTCTCTGCCTGCCGTTATATGAGGATAATACTGGCCTCCCTTACAGGAGTCTAAGGATTCATGAGCCAATATAGGCAAATGCAAAATATAATTATAAATAATAATTATTTTTCAGATACATCGAGGGATAAAGGGTTTTGTTAGAGATCTTCAGGGCAATCCCATTGCTAATGCTACCGTTTCTGTGGAAGGAATAAATCATGATATTACATCAGGTAATATGATATATTTTCAGGTATTAAGTTATTATTTGTCAAATGGAATAAGTCTGGTTTAGTTTCTACCAGCTGGGCACATTCTGCACTGGTTGTTCATGAACTGGTTTAGGTAAAGGTGCTTGATCAGAAAGGATCCTAGCTGGCGTTGACGATTCAGTAGTCCCCTGTGAAAGCAGCCTTCCCATTCTGTGTGCTATCTCTGGGGCCTGAACCTTCAGTGACTTATTTGGGGCCTCATCCTGTAAATGTGGGAGAAGCCACCTTACTTGATGACAAGAACGTAGGACCACAAGCCAGGCTCTTATTCCACACAGGGCAATTTCTACTTAGGCTTGTTATCTCTGGCTGTCTTGCCAGAGGCTGCCAGTTCGTGGCCTAGAGCTTTATGTAGTCAAGAGACGACTAACCTTAGTCTGAGCCCACTACTGGGGTTCTTGGGGTGTGTTGCTCTTCTACAGGATATGGGTGCAGGAGCATCTGTTCGGGGGGATGTATTTGTGGCAGCATTAGGGGTCTTCTGAGCCCCCGGGCTTTCCTCAAAGGAATAAATTCCCATGGCCTCCTCTTCCCCCCTTCAAATGGAGGGGCCATGACATTTGAAGAAATGTCCCCAAAGTGGAGTTCCTTGTCATCCAGTGAAGTTCTCTTGTTATACTAAAGCTACAACTGCTTGATTTAGTTCTTAAACATTTGCAAATAGTATGTATCAAATGCATTAGTGATTATTCTCAATACATTTTATGGAAGGGGCTTTCTGTTTGTCTACCATAACCCTGAGAAATAACCATTGTGTACATGGGGATGTCCCAATACACTTAAAAATGTCTGTGTGAATTAGGTTGTTGGTGCTAGGAAAATCCAGTGTGTACCCTACTAATCGTGTGTACAAAGCCTTCCTGGGTATGGACTATATTGGAGGCACTGCCATAGGTTAAATGTTAAATTATTTCTATGTTATTATTAAGATTTTATGAGCCCCAAGACAGCTACCATTTACTATTCTTCTTTGCACCACAGAAATCATTATTTTATGATTTAGCAATCAGTGGGTCTACATTGGTTTTTGAAGTTCTTAGCTGTGCGAAATTTTAAAGGTACGATGCCCCATCCATCATTCTTCTTTGCACCACAGAAATAATTATTTTATGATTTAACAATCAGTGGGTCTACATTGGTTTTAGAAGTTCTTAGCTGTGTGAAATTTTAAAGGTACGATGCCCCATCCATTTTTAATTTTTTTTTTACTTTAGGCTACATTTCCCAGATTAGATCCACAGGTAAAGCTTCCTTGACTATTAGGACATTCCGTATGGAGCCTTTTACAAAGTAGCCACTGTTAATTTCAGTACTTTCCATTTAGTTCCACTGTAAACATAGAACACAGACCTGAAGTTCATTTTGAAACCTGCATGTTGTAAAAAAAAAAAAATGCCTCTGAACAGTGTAGAATGAATTTTAAACTTATCAGAATGCATGAGAAAGAGAATTGATTATGTTTTAAAATGTTTTTTTGGGGGGGATATTCACATGTTGCCTTTCTTCCTCAGCTAAGGATGGTGATTACTGGAGATTACTTGTACCTGGAAATTATAAAGTGACAGTCTCAGCACCAGGCTATTTAGCAATAACTAAAAAAGTGGCTGTTCCCTTCAGTCCTGCCATTAGAGTAAGTGTTGATTGATCTGCATTATTTGACCATAAACATCCATAGTTTTGTATTAGTGGTTAGATATGCTGTAATATGGTATTGTCTAGAAAAGCTCACTAGCTCTATGCATGATTCGGTATGATTCAGTACTGCCTTCCCTGTATTCTGGGGCTGCGGTGGCTCAGAAGTTTAAGACGCTGAGCTGTATACCAGAAGGTCGGTAGCTCAGCAGTTTGAGACCCTAGTGCCACATGACAGAGTGAGCTCCCGTCTCTGGCCCCAGCTCCTGCCAACCTAGCAGTTCAAAAGCAAGAAATTGCAAGTAGATAAATAGATACTGTTTTGGTGGGAAGGTAACAACGTTCCATGTGCCTCAGTGTTTAGTCATATTGGCCACATGACCTCGGAAAAGTATTCGGACAGTGCTGGCTATTCGGCTTGGAAACGAAGATGAGCACCGCCCCCTAGAGCCAGATCTGACTGGCTTTCGGGCAAGGGAAACCTCCCTGTATTCTACCCTCAAGGCTAGATGAGACTATGGATTGGACCCAGCCTAACTGAGCATTCTCGGCTGATTTCCCCTTCTTGCTGCAGGTGCCCCTCATGTCATCCCTCAGGGTCCCCTAATCTCCCAGGAGCACTATTTTGTGGAGATTAGTGAGCTGCAGTGGGAGACACGGAAGCTTCATTCTGCCATTAGACAGTTGAGTCTGGATCCAGCCGTGTGCGAGCAGCTACTGAAACAGCTACTGCATTCTATAATTTCAGAGGGCAGCTGCATTGGTCTGCCGTAGAACAACTAGATTTGAGTCCATTAGCACCTTAGGTTTTGGGAGAATAAGCTTTTGAAAGTCAAAGCTCCCTGGTATCTGACAACAGGAGCTTTGACTCGGGAAAGCTTATACCCCGCCCCCAATCTTGTTGGTCTCTAAAAGTGCTGCTGGACTCAAATCTAACTCTCCTGCATTCTCTGTTCTTCATACGATGTAAGCTATCTTGACCCCTTGAGATTACGGAAAGAAAACCTAATTAAAGATGTTTTCAGTGGGTCACTGTTTTACTTTGTGACTAACAAGGGAGTTGAAGAGAATTTCATTGTGTTGGCCACTAAAATTCAGTGAGATTTGATAAACGAATCCCATAGGGGAAACTTTAACAATAAAGGAAACCATCCCACTAATCTTATTTGATAGGCTGGGAATCCCTTCCATCGCCTTGGCCATTCATGTCCCAAAGAGGGGGGGAAAAATCATGTCCCAAAGAGTTTCAAGATGTCCTTTGAACTCATAATATGGTTCTGTGTACTATGTAGCATGCACAAAAGTCTTTATTATCTGTTTACTGATTTAAAATATTTATATACCCACCTTTCCCATCATTATTCCTTTTGCCTAGGTTGACTTTGACCTGGAATCTTTGTCTGAAAGAAAAGAAGAGGAAAAGGAAGAGTTAATGGAATGGTGGAAGATGATGTCAGAAACTCTGAATTTTTAAGCAGAAGCACTGAATTTATAGCTTTTAATCTATTATGTGTTGACTAAGTATAATGTACTGTGCAAAGTCCCCATATTTTAGATTTTGAGTAGCTTGCAATATCTTAATTTTTGAGTAATTTTTTTAAAAAAACCTCAATAATCTGCTCTATGTAAAAACATATTGCTGGGTACTTTCATGCCATCATCCTCTATCCTGTATATTCAGTGTGGGGGAAAGATACCTGATTGAATGTTTCAGCCTGCTAATTCAAATGAGTTTATGTTTATTTCATTTTCAAATTTTGAATGTGTAGATTGTAAGCACATTAAAAAAGCTCATATAATTAGCAATCACTTGCAGATCTTGCTACCCATATTTAACAATGCAGGTGAACATTTGTTTCACGAAATAACGGCACTGAAAATGTATGCGATAAGAATGTGGTGTTGTAAGTAATGCTTTACTACAATGTAAATTTGTTTTTTTGTCTTGTGTAAAATAAGAATCACGTGTACCTGGTTTCATTTCCTCACATAGAAAATATCTTTTATTGATCTTATATAAAAGTTAACAGGAAATAGTGCAACTTTTTCCTTGTTTTATCCAACAATATTCCCAAGCAATTCTCTAACCAGATTAAAACTTCAAGATGATTAAAGAAGGATCATACTGAGCAATTGTTATTATACGGTGTGCTATACTTGCCTGTGCACTACAGGCCTGTTTGTCAGTGATGTGTGTGCTTAAGGAGATATGACTTTGCATGAGAAAGTCTCAGCATCATTTGCATGAGGACCAAAATGCTCATCCAAAAGCTACCTGATATATTGCATCTTTAAAAGTGGACTTGATATTCTAAATGTGCCATATTGTCTGAAAAGCCCAGCTCCAAATATGTTCACACAGCAATAAGTTGCATAAACTTCAACAGGACTTACTTCTAATAATAATAATAATAATACTTTTATTCTATTAATCGCTTTCCCCAGTGGGTTCAAAGCGATGTACAGTTACTCAAATATAGACAAGGGACTAACAATGTTTGTAGGGGATAGGGAAGACAACATATATATTCATTTTAACTGTACACGCCGCCGATACTGCCCGGTGTAGAACGTCTTCGTGGCTGGCTTCGTCATTTTCCCGCACAGCTGCTTTGTTGCTCAGGTTCCAGGACCCGTATGTCTGTCGCCACACTGCCACCGCCTGGCCGGAACGTCCGTTGCAGGAGTTCAATTTGTAGCCGGGAAGCTGTTTTGCCTTTACAAGCCGTGACCATCGACGTTCGACCGTCAGCTAACGCCCTTCCAGAAGGAAGATTGGCGTGCCTGCCCACGCTAAGGAGCAGTTCCCATTTTATCTACTCGCCGGAGCTTTCGAATCGCTGGGTGGACGATGAGCTGGGGACAACAGGCTGGCTGCTCACACCAGCGCGGGGCTTGAACTGATACAGTTCAGATGTTAAGGCAGTGGGATATACCCACTGTGCCACCGCTCCCCTTCTAAGTGACACAAGCTAAAATGAATTATTCATATGGTGGCAGCACACATAAATGAGTTTGCAGTTATCAGCATAGTGCAAATCAGCACCTGCAAGTCACATGGTGGGAGTTTAGTTCTTCTTCCAATAAACACTGTTCCATGAGGATTAATATGATTGCCATGAATAGCAAATCAACAATGGTAGTGCTTCGTGTCTCCTTGATGATGTTCTTCCTGTTGGAACACTATAGTCTCTGATTGGACTGACAACTAGGGATGGGCATGAGCCACAAAAATGCAGTTTGGTTTGTGGTTGACAGCAAACCACAAACCGAACCATGAACTCAGATGGATTGCATACGAACTGAACCAGGTTAATGAGGTTCATGCCCAAAACATCTGAGTAGGTCGCCCCCACAGCTCAGCTGTTTAGATTGGAAACAGCTGAGCCGCAGGAGCAGACTCAGCTGTTTTGAGCCTGAAACAGCTGAGCCGCAGGAGCAGGCTGCCCCCACAGCTCAGCCGTTTCCGATCTTTTGGCAGCTTTCACGGGGAGGAGAAAAGCTTTTTGCTCCCCATGTACCTCCACAAGTTTCCTTAAAAGTGCATGGAAGTTTGTGGCCAGGCTGTAGTTTGAACTTCAGTTTGCAAACCATGAACCAGCCAAAATTCATCATGACCTGGATCATCATGAACAAAGGCTCGTGTCCATCCCTAGTGGCAACAGGGAAGTACCTTCAGTAAAGCCAGGCGCATTATTTTACTTGCTAGTTGGTACCTCTGTAAAACATTAGATTGGATTTCAAATCTTGAATTAACTTTTCACTTATAAAGAGACAATCAAAACTAAGGTGAATTTCAGGGTGTTTTTTAAAAAAAACAAACAAACCAATTTTTAATCAGAAAGTCTCCTTAGCATTAGGTTTTAACGATCTGTGCTTTGGTCATCACATCACAAACACACAGATCCACATCTCTCCAAAATGTAGCTTAAAAGTAAGAAATTTGTATTGCTGTAGCACTTGTACTATGATGCTAAAGTTATGCTCGAGCAAAGATGAGAACAGATGAAAAATACTCTAATAAGGATTTGTAAGAAGCAAGAATGGTTTGAACTTTGTCATTGACTCAGCTATATAAATTTTCCTGTTTGATTCTAAGCCAGAAAATACAACAATATGGAGTAATGGATGTCATGCATCCAGCTTGGCTGCACAGTTGATTTCTGTGGCAAGTGTAGTGTTGACATTACATCCTGCTGAGCCTCAGAGTGGATTTGTAGTTCAGCTTGTAGTCTGTTTCTTTTATCTCATTTTCATGTAGGTTTGATGAAATAGAACTGTCCTTTTTGGTTTTCTTTGGTGGATCCTTGCTACTGTGTATATTAAGAAAGTTTAAAACAGCTACTTCACTATCAGAAACCATGTACCATAGCAAGGGACCATAGCTCAGCAGTAGAGCCCATGTTTTGCATGCAGAAGGTCTCGGTGTTGAACCCGGAAATCGTCATTTAGAAGAATCTCAGGTAGCTGAGCTAGGAAAGACTTCTTCTTATGATCCTGAAGAGCCACTGCTAGTCAGAGTAGTTAGCACTGGGCTAAATGAACAAATGGTCCTATTTAGTATATGATGGCTTCATATATTCAAATGTTCTACTTGAAGAACCACTGAAGAAGAATTTAATCTAGTTACATTATTAAAGTCAGCCATAATATTTAAAAAGTTTATGGTGCAAGGAATTTAATATACAGTCATTTGGCTCAAGAAATGTACTGTACCATTATTCAATAAATAAGGTATTTTAAAATGTAAAACGAGTGATTAATTTGCCTTGTACAGAATGCTTGACTGTCACATTTATGAGTAAATGGCTTGGGCTCTGTATATCTAAAAGATGTTGCCTCCTTCCCTTCATGGTCTCAAAGGTCAAGTCAAAGAGCCCGTTTGGTTATACTGTTTTCATATCATATCATTATTGTGATGGATAGACATACTTACTACAGAGCTAGTGAGCTCTGTGCATTTTTTTGGCATTGCTAATGTTGAAGAGCAAATGGATAACTTTAGGTTATGGTATTTTAAGTATTACTTATTATTTTACTGTATTTTTAAATGTCTGAGACTGAGTGAACTACATAGTGAAAGCTAATGAACATAGTTTAACGGGATACACATGCTGTCAGATCAAGCTCTCTTACAAGCATCTTTGTTGGCAGGCAAGTTTCCAAGCAAAAAGCTGCGGTGGCTCAAGTGGTTAAGACGCTGAACTGCAGGCTGTGGAAGGTCGGTAGTTCAGCAGTTCGAGACCCGAGTGTGCCGCATGACGGAGTGAGCTCCCGTCTCTAGTTCCAGCTCCTGCCAACCTAGCAGTTCGAAAGCAAGAAATTGCAAGTAGATAAATAGGTACCATTTCGGTGGGAAGATAACAGCGTTCTGTGCACCTTGGTGTTTAGTCATGCCGGCCACATGACCACAGAAACGTCTTCGGACAGCGCTGGCTCTTCGGCTTAGAAACGGAGATGAGCACCGCAACCCTAGAGTCGGATTCGACTGGCTTTCGAGCAAGGGAACCTATACCTTTAAGTTTCCTGTACATTAAAGAGTGGCTGGGCGAGGCTGTGGGATGGGCAGGTCATCCAGAGTACAGACAAAGCAACTGGGAGGGTGACAGTGCCCAGGAGGAAGATTGCTGTAGTGGGGTGCCAGAGAAGCAACGGAAATAATGGGGGATAAAGGGCAGGGAAAGCATTTGGGGAGAGGACAAGTGAATGAAGGTAGTGGAAGCACAGCCCCCCCCCCCCCACGAATCTCATGGGTCCTTGCAATAATGATGATGATGATGATGTTTCAATCTCCAATTTGTGGAGATTGTAGTAACTCTAATCCAGATCGTTTGTGGATCACAGTGTAGCTGACTTCTTAAAGCTCAGTTCTGTCAACCTAATGAACAAAAGGCATTTGCTGAGATCCAACTTTAGCTGCCCTTTTAAAAGGTATTTCCATGTGGGAAGTTGATGTGGATGTGTATTTCAATGCATGACCCAATGAAAGGAATGGCACTTGGGTGTGCGTTCAGATGCATATTGGGACCTCATAGTGATCAGGAATAGTCTGACAACAATAAAGAACTCTGAATGGCAATGTAGGCAGAGCATCAAAGGCAGAAATAGTTGTTACGTAGTGATGAGAATCAGTCAGTACAGACTGTGCACTAGCTTAGTTGCTGAAATGATAGTTTACATGAGTAATCCAGGCAAGAATAATCACAAAACTCCTCGCAGAGATTTCTTTGAGACAATCATAAGAGGATGTTAAAATCCCTACTCATAGAATCTGGCATTCTACAAGTATGCTTAAGTGCTGTTATGCTAGTTATGCAAGTAAGTACAATAGAATGTAGAATCACTTCAGTCTAAACCCTTCGCTCTCAATGAGCTTAGACTCAATTCAGTATGTGCTATATGCAAAAAATGTGAAATATAAATTCGTTGAGTGTTAACTGATGTAAAATTCCTGCATTTTATCTCCTGTAGGAGGAAAGTAGTGTGGAGTTCCTTAGTAAATCCTCAAAAGTGCATTGCCTTTGGAAATATATTTGAGAACCACAGTGTTAAATATTTTACGTAAATAAATGAACAAACAAAAGATAGGATGTTTTAGAAGCCATTAATTCATAGGGTAGCCATAAGTCAGAAGCAACATGGGCTTACTGTTGAGCTATGGTCCCTTGCTATGGTACATGGTATTTGATAGTGAAGTGGTTAGAGGCTTTAAACTTTCTTAATACACACAGTAGCAAATATACACCAAGGAAAACACACATACAGTAACAATATATAGGCTCTCAGAATAAAAGTCCCTGTTAGCCACCGTTCTCCCTTGTGGAACTCAAGGTGACTTACAATATAAACAAAGCATAAAAACACAATAAGAACAACAATTATAAAACCTATAAAAGTCACAGATTGAAAACTCCAATTAGGACTGCCAATAATCAAAACTACATCAATCAAAATACAGTCTGCCTCAGTATGCCCCCAGAAGAGCGTTACCCTATGGGAATAAGAACTTTCTGATGGCCCCCTGCCTGAGAGAGATCTGGCTGGCCTCAACTAGGGCCAGAGCCTTTTCAGCCCTGGCCCCTGCCTGACGGAACTCTGCTGGAGAATATCCCTGCTTGGTGGAATTTACTGCCTTTCCGCAGGGCATGCAAGGCAGAGGTGTGTTCTGCAAGGCATTTGGTTGAGGATTGTGATGGGACAGTATAAAATCTGGCATTCTCACACACACTCCTATGCAAACCCCCTCCCCCTCCCCAGCAGCCTGTGGAAATTAAAATCTCTCTGCCACCATCTTGGGAAGTGTATTGTTTTATTTTCTGATATAGGTTTTTTAATGTTGGCTTTATCTTGAATTAGTTATTGTACTTGCTCTGTTGTAAGCTGCCCTGAAAGGAAAGGGAATAATAATAATAATAATAAGTTTCCGCTTCCTGAATATTGACAATGAGGGGGCCAGTCACACCTTGCTGGGGAAGTTGTTCCATAATTGTGGGGTTGCCACAGAAAAGGCCCTCTTTTGTGTACTCACCAAACGAGTGTCAGCCTTTTCAGCCCTGGCCCCTGCCTGACGGAACTCTGCTGGAGAATATCCCTGCTTGGTGGAATTTACTGCCTTTCCGCAGGGCATGCAAGGCAGAGGTGTGTTCTGCAAGGCATTTGGTTGAGGATTGTGATGGGACAGTATAAAATCTGGCATTCTCACACACACTCCTATGCAAACCCCCTCCCCCTCCCCAGCAGCCTGTGGAAATTAAAATCTCTCTGCCACCATCTTGGGAAGTGTATTGTTTTATTTTCTGATATAGGTTTTTTAATGTTGGCTTTATCTTGAATTAGTTATTGTACTTGCTCTGTTGTAAGCTGCCCTGAAAGGAAAGGGAATAATAATAATAATAATAAGTTTCCGCTTCCTGAATATTGACAATGAGGGGGCCAGTCACACCTTGCTGGGGAAGTTGTTCCATAATTGTGGGGTTGCCACAGAAAAGGCCCTCTTTTGTGTACTCACCAAACGAGTGTCTTTAATTGATGAGACAGTCAAGAGGGCATCTCCCCATGATCTTAATTCCCAGGCAGGAATGTTTGGGAGAAGATGGTCCTTCCGACACTCCAGTCTCAAGCTATGTAGGGCTTTAAGGACTTCATTGTATTTTCCAATTAGTCATAATGTGACCAAAGTACGATAGCCCCAGTTTGGTCATTTTAACTTCTAGTGAGCTTTCAAGCTTGATTTGATCTAGAACCCACTTATTTGTCTTTTTGGTGGTCCATGGTATCCATAAAACTCTCCTCCAGCATCACATTTCAAACAAATCAACATTCTTTCTGTCAGCTTTCTTCATAGTCCAACTTTCCCATCCATACATAGTAATGGGGAATACTATAGTATGAATTAGCCAACAACACATCTTTACACTTGAGGATCTTTTAAAGTTCCTTCATGGCTCAATATCCTTCTGATTTCTTGGCTGTAGTCTCCTTTGGGTTGATAATTGATAGCAAGATAGAAAATCTTGAACAATTGCACTTTGTTCATCGTCAACCTTTAAGTTGTGTTAATTTCTCGGTAGACATTACTTTTGTCTTCTTGATGTTCATCTTTGGCACTTTCTACTTTAACCATCAGTAGTTGTTTCACATCTTCACTATTTTCTGCCAGTAATATTATGTCATCTGTAGATTTCAAATTGTGGATGTTCCTTCCACCAATTTTCACTCTATCATCATCTAAATCTAATCCAAGTTTCCTTATAATATGTTCTGCATATAGATTGAACAGATACGGAAATAAAATGCATCCTTGTCTGACACCTTTGCCAATTGGAAACTGTTCTTTTTCTCCATATTCTATCCTAACAATAGTCTATTGTCCTGAGAACAGGTTGCACATAAAAACATTTAAATGAGGCATATCCATTTCTTTTAAAACCACCATAGCTTTTCATGATCCATGCAGTTAAAAGATTTGCTGTAATATAGGAAACACAAGCTGATTTTCTTCTGAAACTCACTCGTATGCTCCAGTAACCAACATAAATTTGCAATATGATCTCTAGTGCCTTTTCCTTTTCTGAATCCAGCTTGAACATCTGGCATTTCTCTTTCCATATATGGTAGCAGTCTTTGTTGTAATATTTTGAGCATCACTTTACTTACATGAGAAATTAATGCGATGGTCTAATAGTTGCTGGAATGCAGATTGAGCATTTCCAGTCTGTGGGCCATTGTTGTTTTCAGTATTTGTTGGCATATTCTTGTTAAGATTTTGATGAACTCAGTTTCTGTGGCTTGAAATAGCTCTATCGATATCCCATCTAATCCTGGTGATTTGTTTCTCTCATTTGCTTTGAGTGCAGCTTTCACTTCAGTTTCTAAAACTGCAGTTCTTTAGTGTATTGTTCACATCTTCTCTATATACAGTTGATGTATTTCCATGTTGATCTTTCAGCATGCCTAACCATGCTTTAAATTTCCCTATGATTCCTTGGATCTTGTGGAGCGGATCTGTTGTTCTTTTTTATTGTTTTTCTCTTCTACTTCTGGGCACCACACCTTAAAAAGGATATTATAGCTTTGGAAAAAGTGCAGAAAAGGGCAACTCGAATGATAAAAGGGTTGGAACACTTTCCCTATGAGGAAAGGTTAAAGCGCTTAGGGCTCTTTAGCTTGGAGAAAAGACGACTGAGGGGTGACATGATCGAGGTTTATAAGATTATGCATGGGAAAGAGCAGGTAAAGAAAGAGGTACTTTTCTCCCTTTCTCACAATACAAGAACTCGTGGGCACTCCATGAAACTGCAGAGCGGTCAGGTTAGAACGGATAAAAGGAAGTACTTCTTCACCCAAAGAGTGATTAACACATGGAATTCACTGCCACAGGAAGTGGTGGGTGCTACAAGCATGGACAGCTTCAAAAGGGAATTAGATAAGCATATGGAGCAGAGGTCCATCAGTGGCTATTAGCCACAAGGTATAGCTAGGGGCTCTGGGGCAAGTGATGCTCTGTCTTCTTGGTGCTTGGGGGGGTCAACAGTGGGAGGGCTTCTAATGTCCTGGCCCCACTGCTGGACCTCCTGATGGCACTGGTATTTCTGGCCACTGTGTGACACAGAGTGTTGGACTGGATGGGCCTTTGGCCTGATCCAACATTGGCGTCTCTTATGTTCTTATGTTCTTACTTGTTTACATTGTTTATTATAATAATTCTGTTTCTCTCTACATGCAAGTCACTGGAACAGACCTGATTCTGTCTCTATCACATTTTCCTTCTTGTCTGTCTTTAGCAATTCTAAGAGTTTCATCAGTCATCCTTCAAGGCTTTTCATTTCTTTTGGCTACAGAAACAGTCTTTGTGCATTCTACCTTGATAATATCTCTGGTTTCACCCCATAGTTCTTCCAGTTCCTGTTCACTTGACTTTAGTGGTACAAATTTAGTAATACAAATTCGTTGGAGAGCCAGTTTGGTGTAGTGGTTAAGAGCAGCGGACTCTAATCTGGAGAACCGGGTTTGATTCCCCACTCCTCCACATGCAGCCAGCTGGGTAACCTTGGGTCAGTCACAGTTCTCTCAGAGCTCTCAAGAGCAGTTCTCTCAGAGCTCTCTCAGCCCCACCTACCTCACAGGGTGTCTGTTGTGGTGATGTGCATGTATACAGTCATCTGTTTGGTTGCCTGAAGCATGTGTTCAGAATGAACAAATTGTTGTCTTCACAGAATTCTGAATCTACTTCATTTCATATTTTGCTTTCTAGTCACCTGTGATTATAAGCACATCTTGTTCAGGTGTATGATCAGTTTCTTCCTGGACACTTGTGTAAAAGCTTTTCGTTTCTTCCTCTTCAGCATCAGTAGCTGGGGCATAAATTTGGATAATTATGTTGATAGGCTTTCTATGAAGTCTGATTGATATTATTTGGTCAGACATTGCATTATAGCCCTTGATAGTTTGTGTGCTACATCTCACCTCACTATTAGAGCAACTCCATTTCTTCTGTGGTTCTCTTTTCCAGAGTAAAATACTTTTGTAATTTTTGGATTGAAGATGTCTTGATTTAGTTCACTCACTCCCAGGATTGCAATGTTTAAACATTCAATATCACATTTTATAATTTTGAGTTTACCTTGATTCATATTTCCCACATTCCATGTTCCTATTACATGTGTTAAACTGCTTTGGACTTCCTTTTTGCATCCATTCACATCAGCCACTGAATGTCCTCTTAGCTTTTTTGTTATGCATTATTACTACAGGCTCTGAAACAATGCTGTCTTGTGTAACAGCTCTATAAGTCTCTTATGTCCCAGCTGAGTAAAAGAGCACAAGTCTTTAAAATTAAGTCAGGGTGATCATGGCAGTTAGTAGAAAGGTACTTTGTACCGGACCATTTCCACATCTGAGTTTTATTAACATATAGCCAGATGGTGATTATTGTGGAGCCCAAAGTAAGGATGTTGGTACTCCTGGGCAGGGCTCATTTCATAGAAAAAGAGGTGCAGGAGCTCATTAGCATAACTCATTAGCATTACTTATTTGCATATGTGACACCCCCTGACATCACCGGAAGTATGTCAGAAGGCTCAGGCTCCACCCCAAAAATCTCCAGGTAATGAGACCACAGCACCCCCCCAAAAAGAGGAAAAGACCAATAAAAAAAATCTATGACATAACAATTCTGAGTACATTCTGTACCTAAGAAAAAAGCAAATGTAACAGAACATATTTGCTATGATCATATTGTTATCTCTTCATCCTCATATAGATGGACTTTTCTCTATTAATTTTACTCTGTAAATCTGGGGTTTGCACTCTCAAACTCTTATTGAGTAATTTTAATCTTCTATCCCCTCCTTTTCTTTTGTTCTTC
>NW_015165933.1:119224-129008 GCF_001447785.1 Gekko japonicus
GGAGGAAGGAAGAGAAAGAGGGAGGTAGTGGGGGAAAGAAGGCAAAGAGATGGGGAGGAAAGAAGGAAGGAAGAGAAAGAGGGAGGGAGGGAAAGAAGGCAAAGAGATGGGTAGGAAGGAAGGAAGAGAGAGAGGGAAGGAGGGAGGAAAAGAGGGGAAATAGATGGAGAGGAAGAAAGCAAGAGAAAGAGGGAGGGAGGCAAAGAGATTGGGAGGAAGGAAACCCCCCACCCCACCTGATCAAGCCCCCCCACCTCCCACCCCACCCGCGGCTCTCCCACCCCCTGATCAAGCCCCTGCCATGCCCAGCACCAGCCAGGCCACCTGCAGCTCTCCTACCCACCCCACCCCTATCAAGCCCCCACCACCACCCCACACACACCAGCCAGGCCACCCGCGGCTCTCCCACCCCCTGATCAAGCCCCTGCCACCACCACCCAGACAGGCCACCCCCACCTGAAACAAGCCCCTGCCATACACCCCCACCAACTTACATTGCCTTCTGGCTGGTGGCGGCAGTATGGCGGTGGTGGCAAGCAGAGGGAGGTAGCACATGTGTGCTGCTTCTCTCCTGGCCTGACTGAGGGCTGCTCGGGGTGGGGCTTGCCATTCCTGGGCTTCTTACTGCCAGAACACCATCCCGGCTTGTTCCAGATAGAAATGAGCCCTGCTCCTGGGAGTCTGGAATGCCATCCCAGTTTGTTCCGAATGGAAATGAGCCCTGCTCCTGGGAGTCTGGATCACCTCGTAATCACCAAGTGTGAATTTGTTGCTGATTTATCAACTGATTGACCAGCCATTTGTGGAGTTTGCTGGTGGGGGTGGCTGCACAACAGCATGTACACACACTGAGCTGTCAGGCATGCCTATTGCTTCTTACTTCACAATGTCACTGGTCCTTTCCGCATTTGCCTGCCACTCTGGATTTTTTCAGTGTTCAGTTTGAGGCAATTTAATGCCAACGGCAAGAGCAGGCTAAAACTGGGCTGACCACTGAACGGAGGTAATATAATACAGAATGGGGGGAAAGCCCAGAATAAAAAGAAGGCTGAATTCAATTTTAGTGGAGAATGGGGAGGAAACCTGGATTAAGAAGACGGTTGAATTCGATTTTAGTGCAGAATTGCTTGGATGACATCACGGTGAACATGGCAGAAAGGGTTTTTGGTTTCGGTGACTCGAATGACGGGCACACTCCATCAGAGCTCTGATGGAAGCAGCCCATTACCCAGCAGATGGGAGGGGAGTCGGTTGATCCAGACCCCCCCCCCAGAGTCTTTGTAGGGGACTCCCAGCCTTGGGCATGAGGGGTGCCTCTTCCAAGGCTGATGCCAAGGAATCGATGCTCCTCTTTGCCCCGATAGGTCCCGCTGCCACGGCGCCATCATGGCACTAAGAGGCGTACATGAAATGAGCGAGCAAGTGATCAAGCAAAACTGCAAAGCTCTCCCTACCTCTGCAACTGCCATGGAATGAAGCGTGAGTCCTATTTTTCTCTAACAGGCGATGCAGAAGTGCCCATATGGAACCCCAAAGCCCCGATCTGTAATGAAGCAGGGGGAGGGAGTTTGTCCCCCCCCCCACAACCTTAAGCAATCTTTCTAAGTGACGGAAGGGGCTAGAGGCAACCGTGACTTTGGATTGAATCAAGTAAAGTATGGATTTCTTTAAAGCGACTTCTTAAATGAATTTTCAGTGACTTTTAAAACAAACAAAAAAGTTTATCTGAACTGTAAACAATGACTTTTCGGGCAAACAAGATGGCGACGAGATTGAGGTACTCTCTTGGAACTGCAAGAACAGCACTTCCGATTGCCAAACCGGGAGCAAGTACTGACATTCCCAATATGACAGCTACTGCATTGTGCCCTCTGTTGGATCAGATGACCACTTTCAACAACCAGGATCAGCTGAAAGAGCTAAATTTAAAATCAGAGGAGACGGTAAAAGCAGTGAAGAAGCCAAGTCAAAAGCAATTCAACAAAGACTGGAAGGGTGAGAATCTGAAGCAAATCTTAAGTGAAGCGTTGGCCCCAAGGACAGTTTTATCAGTGGATGTATTATAAAGCGATATGGATATGATCCATTGGACATATCCAGAATTTATCAAGAAAAATAAAACTGTCAGGGGAAAATGATGAGATTCTCAAAGAGATTGGAGGGACTTGTCTTCAAATATAAAGATTTTTTAAAAAGAAAAAAGATGTACTTTAAAGCGAAGCTGTTTCTGGAACAGCAATAAAGACTAGCGTATGACAAAAGACCAGCAGAGGAAAAAGATCGGGAAGAAGAAACCAGCGCATTTGGATCGGAAAATATGGAAAGTACGATGGGCAACAATCCAGAAGAGGGCGAGAACCAGAGAAAGGGGTGACAGCCCCAAAACTCCCAAAGGTCCGATGGAATTTGGACAAAAAGAAGTTCAGAAGAAAGAAACCGAAATAATATAACTCTGAAAGTTAAATTGTTTAAGTCATACTTACCTGATTTAATTTTTTAAACGTTAGTTGGTAGAGAAGCGATAAGAAACTACGCCATTCCAATAATTATAACATAAAGGGAACTTTGTTTAAGCTAATGGTTAATCTTTTTATATGATCCTTGTATAGCTTAGGTCTTAGTCTAGTGTTGTTAGTCTTTATAGTTGTTAGTCTTGTAGTATGGGGGGGGGGAGAACATGGCCGAAAGGGCCACTGTTGCACAGACCTTGTTTCTCTGCAACCATGTTTAAATCTACCTTCCAAAATGAATTAGCTTTAAAGTAAATTCTACTTTTCATTGTTCTCATTAGCAATTCTGAATATAGCTGGCCAGCATAGTTTTATTCCATGCAACTTATCTGTTTAATAAAGCAGAGCAGTTAAAGTTAGTCATAAAGCTAGGAATGGTTTTGGTAGGACAAGGGAATGGGTTTAATATGGTGTTTGCAAGCAGAATGAGACTGGGTCCTTCATCGGAGTAGATCTGCTTAAAGATGGACTGGGAGGCCAAAACACCCCTGGAAAAATTTCACCCCAGCCACAATACCATCCTGCTTGGTTGGAAGAAGGGGACAGGACCCCAACCCTCCAACATGAGGTCATACAGCCCACTAGCCTTCTCTCTCAATTTTGTATTTTTCTACATATAATACTAATAAACTTTGCTAATAATAGTGGCAGACTACAATTCTATAAATGCTTGTCTGAGAACAATTCATGGGAATGAATGGAATATGGTCTCTGCAGGTAGAATGAGGATGTGATCATTCTTGGGAGTAGGCATGTTGAATAAAAGGGGACTTGCATTAGAGTAGACAAGCTGGGGAGGGGGGGGGCCATGTCTGGGAGGCCAAAACAGCCCTGGAAAAGCATTCATTCCAGTCCCAGGGACTGTCATTGTAGTTTGGTGGCTGTTCTTCCAGATACTGGAGACTGAGATTACAGGCCTAAACTGGTTTACCTAGAAATAAGTCCCATTTTAATCAATGAGGCTTAATCCGAGGAAAGAGGATTACAGCTCATTCTTTTTTTATGGACTATGTTTGACCCATTCCCTTGCTTTTTGTAATCTGTTTTATTTGTTTTGTACTTTATTTGCGCCTTTGCAATGGAGGGAGCAGGTCAATTGTCTTTACTTGCAAGTGGTGCTGGCCGGCAGCAAGTCAGCTTACCAGACTGGCTACCTTCAATCGTAGTAAATTCACCTGGTGAACAGTTGACAGCACCCCTCGTCCAAAGACACTGGTTATCTAAACCCTGCTGGTGCTGCATGGCTCACATAATGCAACAAGAACCAAATTGAGCTGTATCATCCTCTCACTACCATACATACAGATGCTGAACCAGAAATACGGCATTATGTCAGAGCTTGCAGTAATCTCCTCAGGTTATCTGAGCATTCACAACTCAAGCCCAGGACCCCCGTCTTCAGCATCATACTGAAAGTTCGAGAAGGTTTGGAAAGATTCCCTGGGAACGTCAGCTCTTCTATAGATTTCTAGAGCTAGCTATTCTGGAAATATGTTCCAACTTTGCTTTCTGATTCCAGTCTTTCTCACCCTGTTTTGACCAGGATGTCGAAGGAGGTAAGAGAAAGCAAAGAGTTCCATCACTTTACTGGAAGGCAGCATCAGTGGAAGAAATAGGGACATTAAACTTTATTGGGCCAACATGCTCAGCTTTCAAATTCTAAAATGTTGTTTATTGAATGGCAACATGAAGAAGAATCTAACAGAGACAAAAAATGATTCTAGGCTGGTCAAACTTTGCTAATCAAATTTATGATGGTTTTTGGCATATTTATAGCCCATGTTTTTCACTGAGACTCAAGGCAGATTACAGAGTACGGAAAATGTACACCCCTAGTCTGTGCCTTTTCCGCTCCCATATTCTTTGATGTTTGATAGAACTTCAGATCTATCTAACATCAAGGAATGACTGAGAGCAACTTTTTCTGTATTCCTTGAAGGGCATCACAAACAAATATATTAATTTACAAAAGTACGCTGATGAAGAGAAACCATACTCTAGAAAAAGGAAAATGTAGAGTTGGTTTTACATTTGGGACTTTTGTACGTCTATATCTTTCTAACCTACATGGAGGAGAAAATTAAGGCACCAGTTACAAGTCATGAGAATCCAGTAATTTTCTTGAAACTCTAGATAGGACTACGCACCTCTACAATAGAGACCCTGTCCCATCATCTTCGATACGTGGACTCTAATATCAACATATATGGCAGCCTTGAGAATATTTATAATACATCATATTGTTTTTAGAACATCAGGTATCTGCATGATCTTCTGCTCGTTTTTGCAAAGCTGTAAGATCGTAGCATGAAAGCACTTCTTTTTTCTAGTGAATTTGGAAGGCATTTTGAATGCAGACCTTGAATATTTGTTTACAAGTCAGGCAGGCACTACCCAACAGTGCCAACGCAAATCTAAATTCACAAGGACAGTATTCATTACCTGGTATTTCACTCTGCCAGATGGAAAGATTCAGACCCAGAAAGACACATACATACTGAACCTGCTCATTGTGGATGTTAGCAGACAGTTCAAGGGGTTGGAACCTGTGGAAAAAGTCAAAGAAGGAGTTGGCAGCATAGTTCTTTCCCCACTTTCTTCTTTCCTAAGCAACCTGCTGTTTGTCCCAAAACTCCTCCCTGAGTGTTGAGATAGGTGCACAAACAAAATACATCATATGGTGGGGTGCCACAATGACAAGGGGCAGTCAGGTAACATTCCCTCCTTTTCCCTCCTCCACTGATGCAAGTCTCTAGCAAAGAGGGAGAAGGCATTTATTCAACCTGATCCCCGCTTGTCACTGCAGTGCACTCTGTTTGAGAGGTTCTCTGGAGCCTCAGTTTGGGGACTCATAGCAGGCTGCTTGAGGAAGATGAAGGCAAGTTAAAGATTCACTACACCAACTCCTTCTGTTAAGTTTCTCTACTGGAGCCAACACAAGGCAATAAGCATCTGTGGCAGCCAAACATCCCGATCCTTAAACATGAAACAGTGCATTTTTGAAATCATCTCTGTCAAATGTCTGATGGACACTTCTGAACATTCAGTGGGACACACTCGCAAAACACATACGTTTGTACACATGCACAGAGGCCTACCTAACTTGAGTCTCGCCTCCAACATTCTAAAGCTCTTCCACAAGCCAAAATCTTTTTACCTTCTGAAATTCATTGGTATGAGAAAGCCATGCCAAGACAGTCAAGGTAAGAAGTAAAAATACGGTGTATATCACAAATTGTTTGGATAAACAGAAACTCACTAAGGCCCTGTTGTCACTGGCCGTGGCTTCTTTATGGTGTGGTACCAGTGCAGTATGTATCTGAATACAGGAATCATGTAGGTGGGGCCAACTGGATGCTCCCCTTTCTTTATTGGCTGAACATCAGTTGGAGTGAAGAACAGGAAGCATGGCAATTGAAAATTCACCTGCGTGGTCCTTTCTTAGGCCTTTGGAAAGGAGGGGCTTGGGTGATGCTTAAAAAGAGTTGTGAATGCACATCTCCCTTATATATAAAAGTCGAATGGTGGTGGCACTTCTCTAGAACATTCCACACGCTCCGGAATTGGTTGGCGCCCTGGTGTGTCATTCAGAATCTGTCCCTATTCACTGGCTGCATAACTTGAGTCTCGCCTCCAACATTCTAAACAGTTTGCTATTCCTCTCCCCCCTATAACCAGTCAGAACACAGAGGTTATTTGCATATGCAGCCTCATTGGCCTTTGCCTCGGAACACAGAGGTTGTTTGCATATGCGACTTGATTGGCTTTTGCCTCTAACATTCTAAACAGTTTGCTGTTCTGAGGTTAAATGTGTCCAATCTCCAGGCGAGGGCTGAAGATCACTCAGAATTACAACTGCTTTCCGGACGGCAGAGATCAGTTCCCCTGGAGAAAATGGAGGGCTCTGTATCCTTATATGCTGCTGAGGTGGCCCCTCAGCCAATGTGATGTAGCAGTCAGGGCTTCAGAGCATGGGAGAGGCTGCAGGTGTGTGTGCGGGGGTGGAAAGCTGAAGAGTGAGGGGGAAAGAAAGGTCGGTTGATGATTGGCTGGGAAGGAGATAGGGTTGCCAACTCCAGGTGGGAAATTCCTGGAGAGGGTGAGGTTTCAGGAGGTGTGGGATCTCAGACAGGTACAAAGCTATAGACTCCACCCTCCAAACCAACCATTCCCTTCTGGGGAACCATCGTTGCCAATCTCCAGGTGAGGGCTGGAGATCACTCAAAATTACAACTCTCCTTAAGGTAGCAAAGATCAGTTCATCTGGAGAAAATGGTGGACTCAGTGTCATTATACCCTTCTGAGTTGCCACAGCAAATTGACACTGAGTGTCCAAGGCTGGGGCACCCTCCCAGAGCCTCTTTCTAGAGGCCGTTGTATTTATTTCCACAACGGGCCTTTTTCCTAGTTTTGGAATAAATAGGATTCCTGCCTTTTGGGAGGAACAGTGCTTTTGTGTTTTAACAGCAGCATTCAGTGGAAGAGACTTTACCTGCCATTATTGACCCTCCATACAATTTCTGCAGGTGCTGAGCACCAAGGTTCACAACATAGAAGCTGCCAGAGGAGAACAGCTGATTCTGCTTTGTGACCTTCATTATTATTATTATACATTCAGTTTATACCCCGCTCGAACCCCCCAAGGGGTCTCTGCGCAGCTTACATATTTCATTATCCCTATCTATGGGCACACACATAGCCAGGGGTGGGGGCTGCCTACCGGCACCCAGTGGTGGGATTCGCTTGTTCCTTCAGCTCGTCTCGTCTCGGCTTCGGCTTTTTGGCTCGGCTTCTCTCGTCTACTTCTTCAGGTGGTCTCTGGAGTTGGCTTTTCCCGACGGGCCCATCTGTCACGCAGATCGCGTCGGCGTGGCTCCGGCTCTGTCCATTTAGGCTCTGCCATGCCTGCGCCTCTGCATTCTCGCGCCTTCTGGCTCCGCCTCCACCGTCGCCCGGTCCACCGCTGATGTTGCGCCTCCTTGCTGCTTTCACTCGTCACTTCACTCGTTGCCGCCATCACTCGTCGCTCCGCCGCCGCCCCGCCGCCGCTGCTCGCCGCACCACCGCTGTTAGTGTTCCCACTACACCTCACAATGGAGGAGGGTGCCCCCTGCCATCTAAGGCAGGTACCCATTCATCTACTCGCTTGCTGTTATTGCTTTCGAACCGCTGGGTAGGTGGGAGCTGGGACTAGGACCGGGTGCTCACCCCGGCTGCGGTGGGTCTCGAACAGCTTTACAGGCTGTTCGCTAGATGTTATGGCAGGGGTTTTTTTTCCCCGCGCCATGTTATGGCAGGTGTTTTTACTCCCCGCGCCACTGCTCCCTCCCTGCACCACCTTCATAAGAATGAGTTCAGCAACTTGGAAAATACTAGTACCCATATGATGGAGCAGAGAAGCCTATGCTCTTTCAGGCTGGCATTGCTAAAATAGGAGCTAAGAAACAAATTCCCCCAGCTGCACAAAAATAGGCTCTTCCCTGAAAAAACAACAACAGGCAAGGCCTGTGTGTGTGTGAGTACTTGGGGTGAGAGTGGTATTTGAATATGTGATTGCTTGCTAGAAGCCACTAGATTTCACTGCACAGGCCAACTGCAGATCTTTGAAGGAGGGTGGGATACAATTTTTTTTAAAAAAAACTTATCACAGTTTTCTTGCACCTTTCCTCCAAGAAGGGCATGGTGGTGTGCATATAGTCTGCTAATGGAAGAGAGCAATAATTTATACTGATGCCTTGCTTTCCTTTTAGGGAGATCAATGGGCTACAGTAAGGGGAGGGGACAGGGAAGTTCTGTTGACAGAGGCACCTTGGTGGTGTAGCGGTTAGAGTGCCAGACTAGGATCCGGGAGACCAAAGTTCAAGTCTCCACTCTGTGATGGAAGCTTGTGGGGTGATCTTGGGCCGGTCATGCACTCTCAGACTAACCTACCTCACAGCGTTGTCGTGAGGATAACATGGAAGAGGGGAGAATGTTGTTAGCCACTTTTGGTCCCCACTGGGGAGAAAAGCGGGGTATAGATGAAGTAAATTAATTGATTGATTAAATAGAATCTAGTAATCTGCACGGGTGAAAATACTTTATGTCAGACGATGCGTATTTCCTGTTTTGACTTCCATATTGGTCAGCTTTTGCCCTCCAAATTTCTCTGCATGCAGGTAGTAATCTAAAACTGTGCTTCTCAGCCTTTCATCTCTTACATCCCACCAATCACTCTATCAAAAAAAACTGGGTCCTACTGTGGTAGGAACAAAAAGGCCCCTTTTCCCAAGAATGTTTACAGGCCTTCTGTTATTATAATTTCCAGAAAATGTTAAGGACATAATAAATTACAGAAGCACAGTGGATAATCTCTGGCAGATAGAATCAGCAAAAAGGGGGACAACAAAGACATTTGCTGGTGGCAGGGGGAGCGTGGGGCTCAGGAGAAATGCCAGGGGCCCAAAGTGAGAACTAGCATGGCAACCCTATTCATATTATGCTCAATGGTCACTAGATGGCGGTGTAAAACTGTATACTTACAGCAACTGATAGGTACTGAGATTAAATTTAACAGAAGTACTGGACCGTAGTCATTCACAGTTGCCCTTAGTGAAATACAAGCAGAGGTTAATCAAATGTAATAAACAATTCCTTTTTTTAAAAAACGCATTCCTGGTTGCTATAACAAGCTTGGAAAGGTTTATATTCCATGGTGTGAGAATGTCTAAAAACACCTTCGGTAGTGTTACCTCATCCCTTTAAATATCATTCCCCACCAACATTCCCTTTTTAATTTCTGTGTTATCCTGGACACAGAGTATGCCCTCTTCTAAGAAGAGAGCTCTTGCTTTCACTCTGGGTATAGAGCTTCAGAGTGTTGTTTATCTAGTTGAAATATTTGTAACCTGCACTCTTCATATGTCAACAAAAATAGCAGCTATATTGGGGGGGGGGGTGTCAACCTTCGTGCAGATCTGTATATATGTTATGGTACCTGGCTGACAAAGAGGGCCATGGTAAGACCCAGAGGATCAGGAGCTGCCTCCTGCAAAGGAGAAGATTCTGGCAGCCTGTATAAAAGGTTACCTGTACCACTGGCCAGGGAGGAGTGATAGTTGCAGCTCAATGCCTAGCTGGAGCTGGCTGCTAATTCTGAAGATGGCAAGGTCTCTCTTTCTTCCTGTCTGCCTCTCTCTCATATAGGATACAGACCATAACCCAGAAAAAAATGCTTCATTTAATTAGGTAGAAACCAATGTAGGTCCCGTTAACATGGGCCGGAAAATGCGGGG
>NW_015165933.1:129079-134053 GCF_001447785.1 Gekko japonicus
GGGGGGGAGTGTGGCTGTAACATGCAGCAGCCCGATCACATGTCCCTTCAAGGTCCCGTGGTTAGGCCATTAGGTGCCGATCACATGGCTATCCTGCAGCGTGGCAAAGAAGCAGTGCGGCGCAATCACACCGGCAATCGCTAGGCGCCGCTTCCGTGGCAAATGGGAATTTTTTTTCTTGCTGAAGTTTGTGCATGCGTATGATTGTTTATGTGCATCCTGTGGAGACTTACCCCCCCAAACCCATCCAGTTTGTGGATGGACGGACATGGACGGGCGCCGGATGCCACGGGATTAATGGGGAAACGCGATCAGACGCCCGCCATTGCCCCACGTTTTCCGGAAACTAGTACCTCGTATGTGGTAGTTTTTTACTCCGCATCTTTGGCGAGAAGCCACAGGTTAGCCATGGGTGCGCTATGCCTCCCAGATGTTCTGGTGTGATCACCCCCAAAAAATCCGCGGGTCAATTGTGCCTTCAGCAGAGTGAATGCTCCATGTGAACAGGGCCTTGATTATCTTGTTTCAGTCCCTCAAATCAATGTAGTCATCAAAGTTTTGTCCCCAAATGTGGGCTCATAAAGTAGACTTGAGAGCCTTTTGCTATGAGCAGGAGACATACCTTTTATAGTTACCCCCCCCCCACACACACACACCCCATGCACTCTCCCTTTTATTCCTACTATGCGTTTTCTTTTACAGCTTTGGTGAGGATTTCTCACATTATATTCCTCAGGGTGGGAACTGGCTTTCCCCATCTCCTGTCTTGGGAGTACTGTTGCTGCCTTGAGAAAAGAGCACCATAAAAACTAACACAATTTGTAGCAGGGTATGAGGTTTCGTGAGTCACTGCTCACTTTTTCAGATACAGCTGGAATGTGAGTCCATCTGTCTTTATATCTTAGACAGTGGAGTGATTTCAAATGCCAAATGACAATAGCAGATAAATGACAATAGTAGGCATGATTGGATTGGCTGTGATATGCAGAGGAGTAGTAGGCATGGAGAAATCAGCATTGGTAATGACACAGGAAACTTAGGTCTCGATTCAGTTCAGGAGGATGCATTGTCTTGAGCTTCATTATCAGTTGCTATCAGTTCATTATCAATTGCAATTCAGTTCATACCCTGCCATAAATGTTGTTAGTCTTTAAGGTGCTACTGGACTCGCTGTTTTCTACTGCTACAGATCGACTAACATGGCTGCCCTTCTTGATCTATCACTTCAGGAACCTGAATGCTTGTTCATGAATAAGTCCACAGAATTCCTGTGTGGAAGAAACCTGTTTGGGATCACTCAGGACCACAGAAGATTCTGTATACTGCCACCAGGCTGATGTTTGGCTGAAATTAGGGATTACAGATTTATTATTTAAAAGTGTCATTCCTTATCCTGCACAATTTCATTTGTGCCGTTCTCTTATTCTAATCCAGTAACTTCATAAAACATAACCAACAGCCACTACAGATACTGAAGCTTCAGCCCCCTTCTCCTTTTTACTTTTGTTGTTGAAAGGCTGCTTTGGCAACCATTTCTAGTTATTTCCAAGGTGTCTACTGTCAGCTTGCACCTACAATCAGGGTAGAAATAAATGCTATGACAACTTTTGCAGAGCTGCCATTACTCCATGCTTGTTAACCTCTAATATACCATGTGCCCAGTTTTCACCTTGTGTGTTCTTCCTACAGCATCAGCTACCGCTGGCAAATGTGGAGAAATACTCATTGTAATGGATGGCATCATACTGCAAGTTGTGTTACCAGCAGGACTGGGGGAAAGAAAACACAGTAGCAACAACACCCTGTCTCTTCTAACATCTAGTCCCTTGCAGTGTTGCAAGTCACTACTAAACAAGAGACAATACTTAAAATGCCCTTCTGTTGGTTACAGGTACACATAAATGAGCATGAAGCTGCTTAATACCAGGCCAGACCATTGGTTTATCAAGCTTAGTGGTTTCTCGTCTGGGTGGCAATGGTTCTCCAAAGTCTCAGGCTGGGGTCTTTCACATCACCTACTACTGGAGGCTGGGGACTGAAGATGTTCTACCACTAAGCCACGACCCTACCTCCCCCAAACACATATGTTGGCCGATATTCATTGCAAAAATTTCTGTCTGAAAAATAATGGCAGCAGGAGCTGTATCTTTTCTTTATGACAAGGTCCCATAGCAAGGACTCTCAGCAAGTTCACTCATTTAATTTCAGTATCGAAGCAGAAAGTATATTTCATACACATGGCATAGACGGAATGAACACAACAGGAAAATGTAGCAGTGAAACTAGGACAAAACCATTTTCAATGAATGAATACTCAAAGAAATGTAAAATGGGGTGTTTGTATAGTCTTAGGATCTGTTTTTCAAAGTGGCGTTTTCTTAGATCTATGTAAAGGGTGGCTCAACTTGGGAATGTTTAGGTTTCCAATATATATCATCAGAGTACAAAGGCTTCAAGCATTCAATCCATTTTTAAGTGTAAGAATTGGTTTCTTTCAGAAATGTCTTCAGATGTACCCTGTTCATGGTGAAAGAAAGGTGACAAGCAACAAGATATGAGATTTGCACAGAAGGGTATCAATCAGCCTGTCTATATGTCTGTCTAAAATTTGGCTACTAAAGCAGCCCACAGGGCACACAATCAAACATAAATGACAAAGTTCAATACAAAATGTTCCTTAAGAAGGGATTCTTAGCTGTTGCATGCAGACATAGTGAAGGAGTGCTGGTCTGCTTCCAGTAAGAAGGGAAGGGCTTCTGCAGTAACTAGTGTTGTTGCAAAGAAGGCCCACAGGAATAAGCAAGGAAGATAAGTATTCTAATAGCACAGGACTGGTAGTGGCTTTATACCTGCAAGTGTTGCTGACATATATTTTACATATGGGAGGCCTAGACAGGCCAAATATTGTTTACTTTGCCTGCTTTGTCATCGACACCTTCCACAGAAGTTTGTTGACCGAACTCTTTTCTTTACCATCCCCTAAAAGCAGAGTAGGGTGTAAACAGGCTTTCTACAACCTCCAGTTTGATAAATTAGTCCATTTCAGCTCCTATCTACAGTCTTCTGGCTTCCTTCCTGAGTCAGTGTCCCTTGGCTGAGTTGCAAGCACAGTGGGAGGAAGTGGCCCTTTCAATACCTAGGGCAGCTTCACACATAACATTTTCCTCCAGTGAGGGGGGGGGAAATGGTGCACACTGTCATATGTGGAAATTGCATGGTTATCTATTCTGACAAGGTTGCCTGTGTCTGAAAGTCATGGTACACAGCATCTGCTAACATGTTTACTTGCAGTAAAATGGATGCTTGCCTCTGGTATTCTCGAGGAATACCTTAATTGTTTTATATACTCTTAAGCTTTTGAGTTTTCTAGAACTCTTCATCTGGCTGGATGATAAAAAGTGAGGGGGGGGGGACTTTAGACCATGGTCTTGAGGCCTCTCTCTCACTGCTTCTTGTGTAGGATGCTGTATGCTTTATTGATCTCAGTAAGTGCGGGGATGTGGCTAGCTGGTGTCAAAGCACACTTTCTGTATTCTGGGAA
This sequence comes from Gekko japonicus, assembly GCF_001447785.1. Taxonomy (NCBI): domain Eukaryota; kingdom Metazoa; phylum Chordata; class Lepidosauria; order Squamata; family Gekkonidae; genus Gekko; species Gekko japonicus. The sequence continues at coordinate 132,621 of NW_015165933.1, forward strand.
GGAGCAAAAGTAGATGACACCAGCTGAAAATATAACAACAGATAAGTTCATCAAATATCTTTCAGACACCAAATGGATCTCATAGGTCCCTTAACAAGGTGAAGACATAGGGGAAAACATAGCAGTCCTTCCATTAACAATGATGGAGATAATATAAATTTAGTCTTGCCAAGTCCCCCTGGGGGGCAGGGAAACCCCCGCTCCAGAGGCCCGTTCCCCACCGCCGGCGGATCGGGCCCCGGGGGGAACCCCACCCCCAATGCACACGGCTTGCACGTCACCCGGAAGTGACGCGACCATGCAGGGCACACTGGGGGCGGGCCCACAGTCATCCGAGGGAAAACTCTATGGTTTTCCCTCGGATGGTCGTGGCCCCGCCCCCAGCGTGCCCGGCGTGGTCGCGTAACTTCCGGGTGATGGGGTTGTGGCATGCGTGTGCAAAGCGCGCTCTCCCGAAGCAGCGCTGGAGTCCCCCACTCCAGCGCCGCTTCTGACTTGGCAACCCTATATAAATTGGTACACTAAGCCCTAACCTGGATGGCCCATGCTAGTCTGATCTCCTCGGAAGCTAAAATGATTGTCCATGGTTATGTAACCCATGTCGTTTTCATTTTAACATCTTATTTCTATTAAACGGTTTAGAATTAGAGCCTAGGGAGCAAAGGGTCACAGAGCATGGTCAGTTGGAAAGCTGCTGACTTATTACTAGAGCCCCACCCCCTCAGTCAGTCTGGCCTGCAGCAGGAGAGAGAAGGCCAGAGTTTAACTGAGGGAAACTGCTAATTTCTTTGTAGGCCCAAGCCAGAGGCTACATCCAGAGTAGCAGTGGCAGCAGCAGCAGCAGCAGCAAACATCATTGAAGAGCATATGGGGAAGAAGCAGTCCTCCATTTCTTAACGTTAACGTTTGGGACTTTCTCTTTTTCCTTGTGTTAATGGTGACTGCTAAAATTTCCCTTTATTCTAAGTGCTCTTCCTGAAGGGCATTGAAGATCCTGTCTCTTCTAATGTTGACATGTTAATAGACGTTATCATTCAGTTTTATCTTTAATTGTAAAGTTGTTAGGTTTATGATAAATGTTTGCTATATTGAAAACCATTTAACACCTTGAATGTTTTTTTCTATACTTTCAAAGCAATTTCACATTTCTTTGCCAAGCCCATAAGGGTGCCGTCGTTTATTGATTTTAACACCCTCTCCCCCATTAGAAAGGGTTACAGTTAGTACTTGGATGATGGGAGACCACCATGGAAGTCCAGGGCTCCTCTGTTTGTCTTTTGCCTTGGAAACCCTTTGGGATCACCATAAATCAGCTGTGACTTGACAGCACGTTCCAAACTGTAAGCCTAACTGTAGTAGCATTACCTAGTGGTAGCTTCCCGGTTCTCTAGTTGAAGGGCCCCTTTTTTCTTGGACTAAATTCTGATATTCCC
>NW_015165934.1:0-1170 GCF_001447785.1 Gekko japonicus
CACCCTCCCTGCATAGCAGGCTCAGGGCAGCTTCTGTCAAATATAATCAATACACAACATATAAATATAATCAGATATAATCAGTCTGGTACAGTCTGGTACAGTCTGGTACAGTCATAGTTAAAACCTCGTAGACGGGGCCAGCAGATGCCCTGACTCTCCTGCACGCTGCTCAGGTCCCCTAAAGTCATCTCAAAATAAGTGGGACATCTAGTGTTGCCAGCCTCCAGGCCATTAATTAACTAATTAATTACCATATGGCACTGTGTGTAGAAGAGCCAGGAGATCCTAAGATTGTCTGGCAGCCAGAAGCTCTAGCTCTTTCAGCCTTGTGCGCAACTTGGAGGCGAGCTAGACTTGTTTTTCAGGCAAGAGACCTTTCAGAGGTGGTTTGCCACTGCCTGCCTCTGCGTTATGACCCTGGTATTCCTTGGAGGTCGCCCATCCAAACACTAGCCAAGGCCGACCCTGCTTAGCTTCTGAGACCTGACGAGATCGGGCTAGGCTGGGCCATCCAGGTCATGGACTTGGAGATCTCCAGGAACTACAAGGGACCTCCAGTTGGCAAAGATCAGTTCCCATGGAGAAAAGGTTTCCATTGGAAGGTGGACTCTATAGCATTACACACACACGCGCGTTCCCTCCCCACCCCAAACCCTGCCCTCCCCAGGCTCTGTCTCCACACCTTGAGGAATTTCCCAACCTGGCCTTGGCAATTCTATCCCATAACTACCAGTCCCATAGCTCCTCCCCCTTTCTTAAAGGCATAGCCCCACAGGAATTTCACCGAGCTCTTTACCCTTTCTCCATAGGGAAAGTGTTCCAGCCCTTTTATCACTCTAGTTGCCCTTTTCTGCACTTCCCCCCCAATGCTATAATAGCCTTTCTGAGATGTACGTAGTGGCCAGAATTGCATGCAGTATTCTGAATGAGGTCGCACCTTCGATTTATGCAGGGGCATTAGTGGCCGATTTGTTTGTGTTTCTTTTGTTTCTTTCTTTTTTCATCAGTGCAAAATAATAAACTTTATATCTTAAACCAACAGTGCAATCAGTTATATAGTCAACCGTGCAATAGCATAAGTTCCGTCTCTTAAGGCAACAGTAAAATGAATTTGAGCTTCGACAGTGCAATATAATGAACCTTGATAGTTTAAATTTCCAATAGAAT
>NW_015165934.1:1187-2874 GCF_001447785.1 Gekko japonicus
CAACCAAGCAATTAATTGATCGTTTTTGATTCCCTTCCTAATAATCCCCGTCTTGCATTTGAGAGATCTATCCTGGTCACAGCTTTCTATTGGCTACATGGCTTTTCTTTCTACATTGAGAACTTCAACCCCACCAGAAAAACATTTGCCCAGCAAGCCACAAAATCCCGGCTCTGGGCCAGGTTTCTCACCTTCACTGTGGTTTCTGATTGCGACAATGAAGAAGTCAAAATTACTGCAGTGACTGTCGTTAGAGAAAAGGGAGCACGTGTGGTGCCCCGTCCAACCGGTGCATGCAAATATTCCACCATCAGGCGTGCGTAAGATCTTGTTGGTGTAACTCTTCTTCTGATCTCTATCAATTGCTTCAAATTCTTGCAGGGATGGTGTTGAACCACCGCGGCCTCTGCACCAGACATATTTAGTAGCTGCTTGGGGACAGTTCAGAATGTGACTTCCATTTTTATCATATTGATGGAAATAGGTAGCCCCTGTGGGAAAGAGAGCAGGTGTGAATGACATTGTCAGGTCCCCGGCTTCAAGCTCATCTAATAGGATTCCCCCTTGCCCCTGAAATTCAGAGACTAGAAAGGGGGCCTGAACACCCTTTTACCCAATTATGTCAGTTTTTAGACCGCCTGATATGGGTGGATCATAGAATCGTAGAGTTGGAAGGGACCTCCAGGGTCATCTAGTCCAACCCCCTGCACAAGGCAGGGAATTCACAACTACCTCTCCCCACACCCCCAGTGACTCCTGCTCCACGCCCAGAAGATGGCAAAAAAAACTGCTCCAGGATCCCCGGCCAAACAGGCCTGGAGAAAAATGGCTTCCTGACCCCAAAGTGGTGATCAGCATTTCCCCGGGCGTGTAAAAAAGGACCATGAGAACTAAGCACTGAGGCAACCCTTCCTGCCCTCCCTCTCATGATCTGCCTAAGTTCACAGGATCCGCACTGCTGTCCGATGGCCACCTAGCCTCTGCTTGAAAACCTCCCAAGAAGGACAGCCTGCCACCTCCCGAGGAAGCCTGTTCCACTGAGGAACTGCTCTAAGTGTCAGGAAGTCCTTCCTAATGTTTAGCCGAAAACTCTTCGGATTTAATTTCAACCCGTCGGTTCTTGTTATGTATTAACTTGCATAGTGAGCATAAGTTTGGAATAGTATCCAAAGTCTACCAATCGGAAAAGTGGAAAGTATGGAGGGAAGCCTAATGATTGGTCTTTATCTTGTAAATGCTATTGGCTGCTATTTGACATGTGGGCGTGGTTATCTAAGCCCGGACAGTTTAAAAAGGAGCCTGTGGCTCCAGTCTTTTGTCTTCGTTCTTAACCTCTAATAAAGCTGAATCACTGTTCATTCAAAGCTGCGTTGCGTCTCGTACTTAACAGTTCTGGTCCGACCTTCTGGGGCAGCAGAAAACAACTCTGCATCCTCCTCTATCTGACAGCCCTTCAAGTACCTGAAGATGGTGGTCATATCCCCTCTCAGGTGTCTCCCACAAAGACTTCTGGGAACTGTAGTCTGCTGATATGGTTAAATACTCTCTGCCAGGGATACGAGCCGTTCCACATGTACATGCAGACGGACTGTGAGAAAAGAATGACTTTCAGCCAGTCTAAGTGTACAGGTGTAGTTGCCAATCTCCAGGTGATAGCCAGAGATCTCCCGCTATTTATAACCACTCG
>NW_015165934.1:4107-4296 GCF_001447785.1 Gekko japonicus
ATGCGGAAAGCAGAAGAAAGAATGAAAGAGGAAGCATCTCACAGGAAGGACGAGTTATTTATAAATTGCTTTTTTTTTTCTCACCACCCAGCTGATAAGCAAGAGGCGGTTCTTGAAGCCAGTTTAACCGCATGGCACAATGGCACATGGAGAGGAGCTGTGGCGTGGTGTGGTAAGAGCCTCTGCTTG
>NW_015165934.1:4609-18471 GCF_001447785.1 Gekko japonicus
TGGCATGCAGGAGATCCCAGGTTCAATCCCAGGCACCTCCAATTAAAAGGACCAGGCAGGAGGTGATGGGAAAGACCTCTTCCTGAGACCCTGGAGAGCTCTGCTTGGCATGCAGAAGGTCCCAGGTTCAATCCCCAGCATCTCCAGTTAAAAAGGACCAGGCAGGAGGTGATGGGAAAGACCTCCGCCTGAGACCCTGGAGAGCTGTAAAGAGGGGCTGTGGCTCAGTGGTAGAGCCTCTGCTTGGCATGCAGAAAGTCCCAGGTTCAATCCCCAGCACCGCCAATTAAAAGGACCAGGCAGGAGGTGATGGGAAAGACCTCTTCCTGAGACCCTGGAGAGCTGTCAAGAGGGGCCGTGGCTCAGTGGCAGAGCATCTGCTTGGCATGCAGAAGGTCCCAGGTTCAATCCCCGGCACCTCCAATTAAAAGGACCAGGCAGGAGGTGATGGGAAAGACCTCCGCCTGAGACCCTGGAGAGCTGTAAAGAGGGGCTGTGGCTCAGTGGTAGAGCCTCTGCTTGGCATGCAGAAGGTCCCAGGTTCAATCCCCGGCACCTCCAATTAAAAGGACCAGGCAGGAGGTGATGTGAAAGACCTCTTCCTGAGACCCTGGAGAGCTGTCAAGAGGGGCTGTGGCTCAGTGGCAGAGCATCTGCTTGGCATGCAGAAGGTCCCAGGTTCAATCTCCGCCATCTCCAGTTAAGGGACCAGGTAGAAGGAGATGTGAAAGACTTCTGTCTGAGCCGCTGGAGAGCCGCAGCCAGCCTGAGTAGGCAATACTTTATTTTTATTTTTTAAATTTGATTTGTATCCCGCCCTCCCTGTGTAGCAGGCTCAGGGCGGGTTCCTTCAATTGCCACCTACAAAAACTTTAAAAGAATCAAAATACAACAATCAAAATACAGCTAAATTCCTGTGTGCTAATCAGTGCCTCAACAGATGGGGTTTTCCAGATTGGGTTCCCAGGTGGTAAACATTGATCTGACCCGCCGAAGGGGAGGCCCAATAGAGGAGGGGGGACGCTGCCACCTCAACTAAAAGCCTGGCGGAAGAGTTCCGTCTTGCAGGCCCTGCGGAACTAGAAAAGGTCCTGCAGGGCCCTGATCTCATAGGGGAGCTCATTCCACCAGGTAAGGGGCCAGGACCGAGAAGGCCCTGGCTCTGGTTGAGGCAAGATGGACGTCCCTGGGACCGGGGACAACTAGAAGATGCTGACTGGCAGATTGGCTCATAGGGGGGAAGCGGTCTCACCAGGGCTTTTTTTGAAGAAAAAGCCCATCAGGAACTCATTAGCATAATAGGCCATACCCAACAGCAGGAACTCATTAGCGTATTAGGCCACACCCCTGACAACACAGCTCATTTACATATTAGGCCACACCCCCATGTTACCAGAAGTGTGGTCATCCAGCCACACCCACCTTTTGCTTCTTATTCTCTTTACCTTGTTTGTTGTCAAAACCCAGGGCTTTTTGCATGTTAGGCCACACACCCCTAATTGTAGCCAATCCGAATGAGTTTCTGCTGTTGGGTGTGGCCTATTAGGCTAATGAGTTCCTGCCGGGTGTGGCCAACTTGGGAGCCAGCCGGAACTCTGTTCCTGTGCGTTCCTGCCCAAAAATAGCCCTGGGTCTCACAGATATGCCAGTCCCTGGCCATATAGGGCTTTAAAGATAAGCACCAACACCTTGAAACAGATACTGATCCTGATGGACATCATGACTGGCATTTGGGAGGGTCATGGCATTACCTCGCTTGGCCCAGCTTCGTTTATCTTTATTTTATCTATTTTATTTATAATTTAAATTTATAGTCCTCCCTCCCCTGAACACACAAGGCTCAGGGCGGTGAACCAGCAACAAGCAGCGATAAAATGTTAATGGTGATAAAATAGTCTGCATAAGACATAATTAAAGCATTTGGTGTAGTGGTTTAGTGTAGTGGTTAAGTGCACAGAGTCTAATCTGGGAGAACTGGGTTTGATTCCCCACGCCTCCACTTGCAGCTGCTGGATGACCTTGGGCAAGCCATAGTTCTGTTAGAGCTGTTATTGAAAAAGGGCAGTTCTCAGTCAGAACTCTCTCAGCCCTACCTGCCTCACAGGGTGTCTGTTGTGGGGAGGGGAAGGGAAAGGAGTTTGTAAGCTACTCTGAGACTCCTTTGGGAAGTGAAGGGCGGGGTATAAATCCAATCTCCTCCTCCTCCTCCTCCTCCTCCTCCTCCTCCTCTTCTTCTTCTTCTCATTCCCAGGTGGCACAAACTTCAAAATTTTCCTTTCTCTAAGAATGTACAGCCAAAAAATAAATAAATAAAAGTTTATTTGGCAAGGCATGGGATCCAAAAAAAACCTCCCTTCCTGCTCCATCTATATATTCTGATTCAAGGGGGTCGGTGTTACGTCCAGATCAGCCACTAGATGGCGGCGGAGAGCTAGCCTTTGCCTGCCAGTCTGCCCTTTCCGAAGTGATGAAAATCAGAATGCGAAAGTGGCCATGGCGCAGGCTTATTCAAAAGGCTGCGGTGCAGATCAGGGCTGGAATGCGAGATTTGCCCTGTCATTTCCAAGCCGCGTGCAAAAAGGACGTTTAAAGCACGCACGTTTTAGTGGAGAATGTAGCTTTTGGAGCAGACATCTTCCTATGACAGTAGTTTCAACAAAGACTTTCTCATTTTGTTGTAGACTAAAGGTAAAGTTAAAGGTTTTCCTTGCTCAAAAGACAGTCGAGTCTGACTCTAGGGGGCGGTGCTCATCTCCGTTTCCAAGCCGAAGAGCCAGCACTGCCTGAAGGCTTCTCCGTGGTCACATGGCCAGCATGACTAAATGCCGAGGCGCACGGAATGCTGTTACCTTCCCACCGAAGTGGTACCTATTTATCTACTTGCAGTTTCTTGCTTTCGAACTGCTAGGCTGGCAGGAGCTGGTGCCGGAGATGGGAGCTCACTCCGTCATGCAGCACTCGGGTCTCGAACTGCCGAACTACAGACCTTCCGGTCTGCAGCTCAGCCCCTTAACCTCTGAGCCATCGCGGTCCCCAAAACCTTTCTTGGATGCCTACTTCAGAGAGTGAGCTGGGCCAGAGGAGGCTTCTGCCCATCAAAGGTTCTGATTGGCCATTGGCGATGTGATTGGATGCACGGATTTTTTTTAAATGTTGCTTTGCAAACTGAAGGCCCCGGATTCCTTGACTGAGTCAGTCCCTCAGATCTCCTATTGGACCTTGGGAATATAAGAACACCAAGGAAGCCCATGGCAAAGGAGGAGAAGGAGGAGAAGAAGAAGAGGTGGTGGTGGTGGTGGTGGTGATGGTGATGGTGATGGTGATGGTGATGATGATATTGGATTTCTACCCCACCCTTCACTACCGGAAGGAGTCTCAGAGCCGCTGTGACCTGACAGCTCTTATCTACCCTATCGACAAGTGTTTTGCAAGGGATGTTTCCCTAGCGACTGTCTGAAACAGCTGCAGGGCTTTGCAGAACAGCCACTTAGAGCTCTGCTTCTCAAGAACAGGCAAATTGTTTTCAAACTCAAGAGCCCCACTGGATGAGAGGGCAGAAGATTGGCGGTCAGCAATCTTCTGGGGTGTTTAGAATCAAAATGGTAGTTTCGGGGGGGGCAGGTCAGATCAGAAACACAGCAGGGAAGATGGTTTCACCCCACCCAATGCAATTCCAGGAATCAAAAATCCCACAAACACACCATGGTTGTTAGCAGGGGTCATTTCCTGCAGGAGCGCACAGGAGCGGAGCTCCGGCAGTAAAGAGCCCAGGGGGCGGGCACATGTTATTCAGGTACAAGCTCTCCCTCCTCTGCGAGGGCAGATCTGCATGTTCCCCCACCCCACCCCAATAGCTAGCAATCCAAAAGAGTCCAGTGGAGCCTGAGCGGTGGGTGTTGCCTTCTGACACACTTCCGATGATGTCAAGGGGCGTGGTGTATGCAAATGAGTTATGCTAATGAGTTATGCTAATGAGCTCCTGCACCTTTTTCTACGAAATGACCCCTGGTTGTTAGCACTAGAAAGGACAGATAAAGAGAGGGTAGTTGTCTCCCCCACATGCTTCAAGGCATAAAAATATATTTATCTACATCATTTCTCCCTCGCCTTTCTCCCAGCAGGGTCCAAAAGCAGCTTACGTTGTTCTCTTGCTCCTCCACTTTATCCTCACAATGACCCTGTGAGGTAGGTTAGACTGAGAGCGTGTGACTGGCCCAAGGCCCACCCAGCAAGCTTCCCTGGCAGAGAGGGAATTCGAGCCTGGGTGTCCTAGTCCAACACTCTAACCCAGGGGTGGGCAAACTTGCTTGAGGTCAGAGCCACATAGAATAAACGTCAGATGCTCGAGAGCCGCATGCCGTGAACAAATATTACACGTTTTTTGCTGGGAAATATGCAAACTTGCTTTTGATTTAACATTAAACGAGACTGCCAAAAATAATATCAAAAGGGGTAAAAGCAGATATTGATAAGGATATAGGTAAGTGCAATTAACCAATCAGCAGAGGATTTGCAATCCTTTTTTGTATGTGTGGAAAATCCTCGGACTTCCTACTTGTGTCCCATGTGCTGCGATGGGTCTCAAAACCGGTCAGATGTCCCTGGAAACTCGGGCCTGACCATCAAATTTTGGTTGCGCCTTCTGTTTAATCCTGACCTGGATTCTTTTACCTTTTGAATGCTGACAGATCATTGTGAACCTAATTGCCTGAAATTAGTCCCCCAAAAAATTAGGTCCTTAGGAATGGACTTTTATCTCTGATATGCCAATAAAAGTTGCCTGTCTGATAAGGATATTTATTTGTCCGATGATATTTGCTTGCTGGTGATATTTCGCTTCCCCAGCCGCCCTGCCGGGAGCCGCACAATATGTGTGAAAGAGCCACGTTCCTGAGCCACGGTTTCCCCCCTCCCCTGCTCTAACCGCTACATGAAGCATCAGAGGAGGTCATTTTCGTTCCTCAAGATAGTTTTTGGGAAGGACTTAAAACTGTTGTCTCATACACTGAATCTCTACAGATATGGGGGGGCATGACTCAGTGGTAGAGCATCTGCTCGGCATGCAGAAGGTCCCAGGTTCTTCATCAACATAGTGTTTGGGAAGGACTTAAACCTGTTGTCTCATACACTGAATCTCTACAGATATGGGGGGTGGGGGCATGACTCAGTGGTAGAGCCTCTGCTCGGCATGCAGAAGGTCCCAGGTTCGATCCCCGCCATCTCCAGTTAAAAGGACCAGGCAGGAGGTGATGGGAAAGACCTCCACCTGAGACCCTGGAGAGCTGTAAAGAGTGGCTGTGGCTCAGTGGTAGAGCATCTGCTTGGCATGCAGAAGGTCCCAGGTTCAATCCCCAGCATCTCCAGTTGAAAGGACCAGGCAGGAGTTGATGTGAAAGCCCTCTTCCTGAAACCCTGGAGAGCTGTAAAGAGGGGCCATGGCTCAGTGGTAGAGCATCTGCTTGGCATGCAGAACGTCCCAGGTTCAATCCCCAGCATCTCCAGTTCAAAGGACCAGGCAGGAGGTGATGGGAAAGACCTTGACCTGAGACCCTGGCTCAGTGGTAGAGCCTCTGCTTGGCATGCAGAAGGTCCCAGGTTCAATCCCCGGCATCTCCAGTTAAAAGGACCAGGCAGGAGGTGATAGGAAAGACCTCTGCCTGAGTCCCTGGAGAGCGGCTGCCAGTTTGAGTAGTCAACACTGACTTTGATAGACCGATGGGCCTATTCAGTATAAAGCAGATTCATGTGGGGAGAGAGAGAGAGAGAGAGATGCAGTTTCTCTTTTTTATATGTAATTTTGTTATTTCATACATAAGACAAACAAGACAAACATACAAACATGGGGATCTTGTTTGTCTCATTGATTAGCCTAATTATTGACCTCATAAAGTATCAAAAACATCCATTTCTTTCTTCCGCCTGATAATTTCCATATATACCTTTTGCTTAGATTTGAATGTATAGTTTCTAATATCCTTTTATTCCGAGAGAGATGCAGTTTCCATCTTCAAACCTGCGTATGATCCAGACTTGAACCTTCCAGCATCTGGTCTCTGCAGTCCAATTTGTGTCTTCTACACTGACAGCAATCTGTCTTAAAGGATCAAAGGGAAAAGAAGACGCGGTCGTCTCTCCATTGAATTTTGACTTCCAGCTTTTTTGCAGTCGCAGACTTGAAAACAGAAAGAGCCCGAACGGAACCATAAAGCGATTTTGCGCTCCCGGGAGATCCCTTTTAAACTGCGGGTTTGTCTTGGGGCCCTGAATCTGACCGGCTGCTTCACGACGCTGTCCTAAACAGAGTGACCCTTTTCAAAACCCATCGACTTCAATGGAATGCGAAGGGGGTTAACTCTGCGTAGGATGGCCCTGGTAGACTTGGTTTGGGGTGGGCCAGGTTAGTTTCTGTGCCCCCTCAGCTACGGCGAGCCTAGAGCATCCGACCTGAAGGACAGTCAAGTTTCAGGCAGTTATAACCAGGAGACCAAACTCGGTCCCAAAAGTTTGCATATTTTCCCATCGTGTTGTTTTTGATATTTTTTTAACGGCACCGATTGTGTTCTAGCAGAAAGCGATTTGCATTTTTCCTCTGGACATTTATGCGAGAAGGTGACGTGGTCGGTTTGCATAAGGTTCCACAGCCGGGTCGGGGCTTGTGCCTGCACTGGAATTCATTTATTTATACCCCTCTTTGCTCCCGACATGGGCTGCGGTGGCTCAGTGGTTAAGACGCTGAACTGCAGACCGGAAGTTCGGTAGTTCGGCAGTTCGAGACCCGAGTGCTGGGTGACGGAGCGAGCTCCCGTCTCTGGCCCCAGCTCCTGCCAACCTAGCAGTTCAAAAACAAGAGACTGCAAGTAGATAAACAGGTACTGCTTCGGTGGGAAGGTAACAGCGTTCCGTGCGCCTTGGCGTCTAGTCATGCCCAGCCACATGACCACGGAAATGTCTTCGGACAGCGCTGGCTCTTCGGCTTGGAAATGGAGATGAGCACTGCACCCCTAGAGTCAGATTCAACTGCCTTTCGAGCAAGGGAAACCTTGCTCCCCACGGTTGGGACTCAAAGCGGCTTTCGAACAACACACTCCCCTCCTCTGTTTTCTCACAACAAGAAGACTGTGGGGTTGGCTAGACTGAGATTGTGATGGGCCCAAGGTCACCCGGTGAGCTTCCCAGGGTCGTAGTCCATGGCTCTGGAGAAGTGACGCCAACAGAATTCATACAACAAAACCTTAAAACTTGACAAAAGTTCCACAGGTTTTCTTCCCTGACCGAAAGGGCCCCAGTGTGCTGCTATGAACCACAGAGACTCCGTCAGCCTGTCTTTTTCCTTATTAGCCTGTCTTTTTCTCTCTCTATACGGGCAGCTATTTCAATCAGGGAATCGGCATAGTAGACAGAGTTAAACCCTCCCTGAGCCCATTTCCAAACTGAGGGTCTTGTGGATGCTTTTAGGGGATACAGTCATGATAAACACAAATGTGAAGCTGCCCTATACTGAAGCAAACCAAGTCTATCGAGGTCAGTATTGTCTACTCAGACTGGCAGCAGCTCTCCGGGGTCCCACCTAGAGGTCTTTCACATCCTGGAGATTCCGGGATTGAACCCGGGACCTTCTGCATGCCGAGCAGATGCTCTTACCACTGAGCCATGGTCTCAGGCAGAGGTCTTTCATGTTACTTACCACCTGGTCCTTTTAACTGAAATCAACAGGGATGGAACCTGGGACCTTCTGCATGCCAAGCAGATGCTCTGCCACTGAGCCAAGGTCTCGGGCGGAGGTCTTTATCATCACCTACTGCCTGGTCCTTTTTAAGTGGGGATGCCGGGGATTGAACCTGGGACCTTCTACATGCCAAGCAGAGGCTCTGCCACTGAGCCAAGGTCTTGGGTCGAGGTCTTTATCATCCCCTACTGTCTGGTCCTTTTTAAGTGGGGATGCCGGGGATTGAACCTGGGACCTTCTACATGCCAAGCAGAGGCTCTGCCACTGAGCCAAGGTCTTGGGTCGAGGTCTTTATCATCCCCTACTGTCTGGTCCTTTTTAAGTGGGGATGCCGGGGATTGAACCTGGGACCTTCTACATGCCAAGCAGATGTTCTGCCACTGAGCCACGGCCCCTCCCCAGTGATTCTGAACGATGATTCTTCAGGATCAAACCCAGTTTCGCCTTTATTCATCTTTCTCTGAACCACCCCATCCTACCACTATGGTTTGCCCCATCTGGCCCCACCCACTTTCTAATAACTCTTGGGGGGCACCGCGTTGGGGACTCCTGCCCTGGGTGAAATATGACACGAAGGAATGATTGTCAGAGTTACTAATGGGAGAAGAATCCACCTGTCGAGTTTGTTCTTCTGGTGGTTGGGTTTTTTTAACGGTTTGCAAATGAAGGGCGCACAAACAACCTGTATTTGCACTATGGAAATATCGAACGGGCTCCATTCAAATGCAGACTGCTCCTGTTTCCGTTTAGGGGGGGGAAATAAGACGCAGAGTGATGTCATCCATCCTAGAGCAGGATGGCTCCTGCGCCTTTCATAATGGTGTGGACTCGGCACCTGTCAGGCCAACATGATTTTTTATTCCAGCGTCAGCATTTGTGGATTAGAGTCCCCCTCATTGGATGCACAAGTGGATTTTTGTGTGTTCTGTCTGCATATGTTCTGTTCAAAATCCATCTGTAGTCATGCCATACCCATCAAGGATCCATTTCAGGCACCCATCTCACACTGTGTGGGCCACAACAGCTTCTGCGGGAATAAAAACTGTTCAGTCTTCAAAGAAGGAGGAGGAGGTGATTGGATTTCTACCCCGCCCTTCACTTGGAGTCTCAGAGCAGCTTATAAACTCCTTTCCCTTCCCCTCCCCACAACAGACACCCTGGGAGGTAGGTGGGGCTGAAAGAGCTCTCCCCAGAACTGTCCTTGAGAGAACAGCTCTTATCAGAACTATGGCCTGCCCAAGGTCATCCAGCCAGGTGCAAGTGGAGGAGTGGGGAATCAAACCCGGTTCTCCCAGATTAGAGTCCGCGCACTTCACCACGACACCAAACTGGGGTTGTAGTGGTTAAGACCAGCAAACTCTAATCTGGAGAACTGAGTTTAGTTCCCCACTCCTCCCCATGAAGGAGGATTAGCAAACGTTTACGAGTCTGTTCCTAATTTCAGGGCCGCGAGGAAAAAGTTCACTTCCCTAAAATGTGACAGCACGGAGGAAACTTTTTTAAAAACCTGATTAATGGCTCGCCCTCGGGCAAAGTACGTATAAACAAATGAGAGCTTCTGTAGAGCAGAATATACGTGGCACACCTGTCCGTCTCTCCTCCCCAGCGAATCTTTCCCTTTGAGCTGGAGGACGGGATGGAGGGGGAGCAGCCGCCGTTCTTTTCAGGGAGACAGTCCGACTTGGGGACTGAGAAACCACCTTCAGAGATGGTGAAGGACCTGGTGCTGAGATGGTTTTCGGACGTTCAGGCACCCCTCCTATCCCAGGACGGCACTTTACCGGGATGGTTCCACGGATTCATTACAAGGAAGTAAGCCGGCCTGTCGCCTCGAGTCAAGGTGTTGAAAACTGGAATGTTTTAGATAATCGTCTCTCTTTCCAGGAAGAGAGATTTGATCCGAGCGGGGAGCCGACGTGGCACAGGGGTTAAAAGGTCGGGCTAGGGTCTGGGAAACCCAGGTTCGAATTCTCTGCTCTGCCACCAAAGCTCGCTGGGTGACCTGGGGCCAGTCACGCAGTCTCAGCCTAACCTTCCTCGCAGGGTTGTTGGGAGAATAAAACAGAGGAGAAGAGAACGATGAAGGTCAGTTTGGTGTAGTGATTAGGAGCGCGGACTCTAATATGGGAGAACTGGGTTTGATTTCCCACGCCTCCCCGTGCAGCCGCTGGTGTGACCTTGGGTCAGTCACAAGTTCTTCCAGAGCTGTTCTCTCAAGGGCAGTCCTTGAGAGAGCTCTCTCAGCCCCATGTACCTCACAGGCAGTGTTCCCTCTAAGCTGAGTTAGTGTGAGCTAGCTAGCTCACAGTTCTTTAGCCTCCGGCTCACACATTTTTGTCTTAGCTTAGGAAGGATGGCTCCAGAGGAAACTGGAGGAAATTTGCAGTAGCCAAATCGCAGAGGAAATTTGCAGTTGCCAAATCGCTCGCTCACGACTTTAATGGCAGTAGCTCACAAAGTAGAATTTTTGCTCACAAAACTCCACTGCTTAGAAGGCGCATTGCTCCCAGGGTGTCTGTTGTGGGAAGTGAAAGGGATTGCAAGCCGCTCCGAGACTCCTTTAGGTAGTGAAGGGTGGGGTATAAATCCAATCTCTTCCTCTTTTACTTCTCTTTGGGTGCGTATCAGGGCAGAAAGGTGGGATACGAATAAAGTCAATAAATAAATGAGGCAAGATTTCTTTGCCATCTACTTAAATAGTTAGCAAAGTACGGGATTTGGGTCTCGGAAAGCGAAAACATGACGCGAGGGAGGCATTGAGTGAGTGAGGCTTTTCCCAGCCCTGAGACCAGTTGATGGGAAAAGGTTCAGCTGCTTAATTTTTTGCATCCGGGGACGCTTGCCCGTGGCAGAACTCTGCAAATTTGACTACTGAGTATTCACTAGGAACCTGGCCACCATCTAATGATACTTTACTTCGACAAATTATCTTTTTAAAAATGATTTGGTATGGCTGATGCTAGCCCAGACCTGATCTCAATGGCCCACGCGAGGCCAATCTCTGCAGATCTCAGAAGCTAAGCAGGCTCAGCCCTGGTTGGTATTTGGAAGGGAGACCTCCAAGGAATACCAGGGTTGTGACATGGGAGCAGGCAATAATGAACCGCCTCTGAACATTCTTTATTTTATTTATTTATTTATTGTCGCATTTCTTCCCCGCCCTCCCCGCGAGCGGGCTCAGGGCGGCTTACAATAAGGCACCATGTGCCAATAAACATAAAACAGCCTAAAAACAAGCTAAAACAATCTACGTTACAGTGCTCAGTGGTTACAATCGAAACTAACAAGATGGAATCAGATTGACAAGATGGACTCCCCAGAATCTTACATAACAATAGGGAGGCTAAATACTCATGGTTGTTACTCGGCCCCATCCAGCGGTACTGACCATGGCAATGTCATGGTTGATCTGGTCCACCAACGATGGTAATGGTATTGGTAGTGGTAGTGGCAGCTCCTACTCAAAAGCCTGGCGGAAGAGCTCCGTCTTACAGGCCCTGCGGAACTGTAAAAGGGCCCTGATCTCCTCCGGGAGTTCATCCCACCAGGTAGGAGCTGCCACCGAAAAGGCCCTGGCCCTAGTCTCGACGAATTTGACGTCTCTGAGGCCTGGAGTAGTCAAAAGATGTTGGCCACCCGACCGTAGTGCCCTTGGGGGAACATATGGGGAAAGGCGGTCCCTAAGGTATGCTGGACCCTGACCATAAAGGGCTTTAAAGGTAGGAACCAGCACTTTGAAGCTGATCCGGTATGCTATTGGCAGCCAGTGCAGTGACCTCAGCACAGGCCGGATGTGGTCCCGCCTAGGGAGACCCATCAACAGCCTGGCTGCTGCGTTCTGCACTAGCTGCAGCTTCCAGATTTGCGACAAAGGCAGCCCCAAGTAGAGAGTGTCACAGTAGTCCAGCCTCGAGGTGACCGTCGCATGGATCACTTAAAGCTTAAAAGATTGCAAGTCTGTTCCTTTGTTGTCCCATTTTCCTGAAAGGCGCATGCTCTGAAGAAAAATGGCCACTGCACAGAACAGACCAGCCAAAGGGCTGTCCCTTGTTGAGGGTCCAGCACCAAGAGAGAAAGAGAGCTCTCCTCCTTGAAGCAAGAACTTTTATTAAACCTGTGTCTCCACCAACTTTACATCACTCACTCAACCCCCTTTTGCTTGGTCTGCCACTGCTCTAACTGATTCATTTCTGCTTACCACTTGAAAAAATGATCAAGCTACCCTGGGATTAGAAAGCAGAGTTATGTTGGTTGGTTGTCTGTACTGATTACTTTTATGATCAATGTGATGGTAGAAAACAAATTGTATTAATGAAATTGCAAAGGCTGGTTAAGGGAGTATTTATTGGTGGCAGAATGCATAGATAAGATGACACTTTGCACATCCAGGAAATGCTTTGCTAAGTACAAAGGGGATGCAGTACTGTCACAGGACGAAGACAACCAGATGAGGGGGATAGACTGATAAATCTAGTTTAATATTGGCTGAAAGAGTAGGGCTTGGATCCTAGCACATTTTCTTCTCAATCTGATCTTATCCCTTTCCAGGAGGTGATGTGAAAGACCTCTGCCTGAGACCCTAGAGAGATGCTGCCAGTCAGAGTAGACAATACCTTGATGGACCAAGGGCCTGACGCGGTAGAAGGCAACTTCAGGTGTATCGAGTCACGGAAACACCTCTCTTTGCACAGGCAGACTGAAGAGCTCCTGAAAGATCAAGACTTTGGCTGTTTTCTCATCAGGCTACGTGAAAGAGCCTTTGGCTATATTCTCTCCTACAGGTAAGCCTTCAAATTGAGCATCTCCCTTTCCAGATGAGCGACTACCCCTTCAGGTCATTTGCTGGTGACTTTTTGGATGCTGTGACCGGCGCAAGCAGTTCCCCATCACCACAGGAACAGAGGAAGAGCCTTGCTCGATCAGATCAATGGTGCATCTAACCAGTGTTCCCTCTAAGCTGAGTGAGCCGGCTCACAGTTTTTTAGCCTCCGGCTCACACGTTTTCTTGTCTCGGCTCAGGGAGGAGGGCTCCAGAGCAAACTGATTGATGCAGCGGCCAAATCGCTCGCTCACAGCTTTGACGCCAGTAGCTCGCAAAGTAGGATTTTTGCTCACAAGGCTCCACTGCTTAGAGGGAGCGTTGCATCTAACCCAGTATCCTGTTTCCCACGGTGGCCAATGAGAAGTCCGCAGAAGGCCTACATCCAGTCAGTCAGTCATTCAGTCATTTAATTCAGTCAGTCATTCATTCCATTCATTTGTCATCCCCCTTTCTCCTTGATGGGGAGTCAAACCAGCATACATTAGGGGTCCCCAGCCTTTTTGAGCTGGCAGGCACCTTTGGAATTCGGACACAGAATGGTGGGTGCAGTCACAAAATGGCCGCCACAAAATGGCTGCCAACGGAGGCAGAGCCAGCCATAAAATGGATGCCATGGCTTACCTTCAGTCACACAGTGAAGATCCTCGTGCTGTCATGGGAACTGCTGCCAAGGCAACATTAAAAACAAACAAACTACACAGCCAATCGACTCTCCAAGGTCCAATCCAAAGCCTTGCTGGGCAAAAGCCACAATAAATAAATGAGGCAAGATTTCTTTGTCATCTACTTAGGTAAAGGTAAAGGTAAAGGTTCCCTTGCTCGAAAGCCAGTCGAATCCGACTCTAGGGTTGCGGTGCTCATCTCCGTTTCAAAGCTGAAGAGCCAGCGCTGTCCAAAGACGTTTCCATGGTCACGTGGCCGGCATGACTAAACACCGAGGCGCACGGAACGCTGTTACCTTCCCACCGAAGTGGTACCTATTGATCTACTTGCAATTTCTTGCTTTCGAACTGCTAGGTTTGGCAGGAGCTGGAACTAGAGACGGGAGCTCACTCTGGTCTCGAACTGCTGAACTACCGACCTTCCACAGCCTGCAGTTCAGCGTCTTAACCACTTGAGCCACCGCAGCTCCTGTCATCAAATAGTTAGCAAAGGACGATATTTGCGTCTTGGAAAGCGAAAACATTACAGGAGGGAGGCATTGAGTGGGTGAGGCTTTCCCCAGCCCTGAGACCAGTTGATGGGAAAAGGTTCAGCTGCTTAATTTTTTGCATCCGCGGACGCTTGCCCGTGGCAGAACTCTGCAAATTTGAC
>NW_015165934.1:18619-28015 GCF_001447785.1 Gekko japonicus
GAGACCTCCAAGGAATACCAGGGTTGTGACATGGGGGCAGGCAATAATAAATTGCCTCTGAACGTTCTTTATTTTATTTATTTATTTATTTATTGTCGCATTTCTACCCCTCCCCCCCCCCACGAGCGGGCTCAGGGCAGCTTACAATAAGGCGCCATGTGCCAATAAACATAAAACAGCCTAAAAACAAGATAAAGCAATCTACGTTAAAGTGCTCAGTGGTTACAATCAAAACTAACAAGATGGAATCAGATTGACAAGATGGACTCCCCAGAATCTTACATAACAATAGGGAGGTTAAATACTTATGGTTGTTACTCAGCCCCATCCAGCGGTACTGACCACAGCAATGTCATGGTTGATCTTCATGGGGCCACCCCTCTGGTCTACCAATGATGGTAACGGTATTGGTAGTGGTAGTGGCAGCTCCTACTCAAAAGCCTGGCGGAAGAGCTCCGTCTTACAGGCCCTGCGGAACTGTAAAAGGGCCCTGATCTCCTCCGGGAGCTCATCCCACCGGGTAGGAGCCGCCACTGAAAAGGCCCTGGCCCTGGTTGCAGCAAGCCTGGCTTCCCTGGGGCCTGGAATCACCAGGCAATGTTGTGTCCCCGACCGAAGTGCTCTTTGGGGCATATGTGGGGAAAGGCGGTCCCTCGGGTATGTCGGACCCTGGCCATATAGGGCCTTAAAGGTAAGCACCAGCACTTTGAAGCGAATCCGGTATGCTATAGGCAGCCAGTGCAGTGCTTTCAGCACAGGCCGGATGTGCTCCCACCTAGGGGCGCCCACCGACAGCCTGGCCGCAGCATTCTGCACTAGCTGCAGTCTCCGGATTTGCGACAGAGGCAGCCCCGTGTAGAGATACCTTGAAACCCCACATGGTCGCTATTAGTCAGTGGTGACTTGTTGGTTAAAAAAAAAGAAAGGAATAGCTGGTGTTGATTGTGGACGAGAGAGAGAAAATCCCTGGTTTCCTTCTGTAGTTTCAGTTCCACACTTATTGCTGTGTGTATTGTAGTCACATTGTGGTGCGGTTAGTGTATATCGAAGGCAGGGGCAACCAGACCTGCTCAACGTAAGAGCCCCATAGAATAAACGTCGGACGTTTGAGAGCCGCAGGATATGAACAAATAGTACGCAGACGTTTTTACTGGGAAATATGCAGGTTTGCTTTTGATTAACATTAAACGAGACGGCCCAAAATAAGAACAAAAGTGGCAAAAGCAGATGTTAATAATGATATTTATTTGTCCAATGATATTTGCTTGCTAGTGATACTTAGCTTCCCCGGCCGCCCTGCCAGGAGCCGCACGATATGTGTGAAAGAGTCGCATGCGGCTCCTGAGCCGCAGTTTGGCTACCCCTGATCTAAGGTATGCCATATATATATGTAGAAAGGGGAATAGATGTAAAAGGGGGAAATGCTGATTTATTAAGGCACAAACAATGGATCAAAAGTGGGTTAAGGGCCGTGGCTCAGCGGCTGGGAATCTCCCTGGCATCTCCAGTTCAAAGGACCAGGCAGGAGGTGATGGGAAAGACCATCGCCTGAGATACTGGAGAGCTGCTGCCAGTCTGAGTAAACAATACTGATTAGGAGAGGCCATGTCTGTGGTAGAGTATCTGCTTGGCATGCAGAAGGTCCCGGGTTCAATCCCCGGCATCTCCCGTTAAAAGGACCAGGGCAGCAGGTGATGGGAAAGACCATCGCCTGAGATACTGGAGAGCTGCTGCCAGTCTGAGTAAACAATACTGATTAGGAGAGGCCATGTCTGTGGTAGAGTATCTGCTTGGCATGCAGGAGGTCCCAGGCTCAATCCCCGACATCTCCAGTTAAAAAGGCCCTGATAATAGGTGACCGTGATGCAAAAGACCTCTGCCTGAGACTCTGGAAAGCAGCTGCTGATCTGAGTAGATAAGAACCTGGATGGACGGGGGGGGGGGTGATTCAGTATAAGGCAGTGTCACATGTGGCTCAGTGGAAGAGCCTCTGCTTGGCATGCAGAAGGTCCCAGGTTCAATCCCCGGCACCTCCAGTTAAATGGAACAGGCAGTAGGTGATGGGAAAGACCTCTGTCTGAGACCCTGGAGAGCTGCTGCCAGTCAGAGTAGACAATACCTTGATGGACCAAGGGCCTGACTCAGTAGAAGGCAGCTTCAGGTGTATCAAGTCACGGAAACACCTCTCTTTGCACAGACAGACGGAAGAGCTCCTGAAAGATCAAGACCTTGGCTGTTTTCTCATCAGGCTACGTGAAAGAGCCTTTGGCTATATCCTCTCCTACAGGTAAGCCTCCGAACTGAGCATCTCCCTTTCTGGATGGGCGACTACCCCTTCCGGTCATTTGCCTGTGACTTTTTGGACGCTGTGACCGGCCCAAGCAGTTCCCCCACCACCACGGGAGCAGAGGAGGAGCCTTGCGCGATCAGATCGATGGTGCACCTAACCAGTGTTCCCTCTAAGCTGAGTTAGTGTGAGCCAGCTCACAGTTTTTGAGCCTCCGGCTCAAACGTTTTTTTGTCTCGGCTCAGGGAGGAGGGCTCCAGGGCAAACTGATTGATGCAGCGGCCCAATCGTTCGCTCACAGCTTTGACGCCGGTAGCCCGCAAAGTAGGATTTTTGCTCACAAGGCTCCACTGCTTAGAGGGAGCGTTGCATCTAACCCGGTATCCTGTTTCCTACGGTGGCCAATGAGAAGTCCGCAGAAGGCCTACATTCAGTCATTGTCATTTAATTCAGTCATTTTCATTCCATTCATTTGTAATCCCCCTTTTTCCTTGATGGGGAGTCCAGCCAGCATACATTAGGGGTCCCCAACCTTTTTGAGCTGGCAGGCAGCTTTGGAATTCTGACACAGAATGGTGGGTGCAGTCACAAAATGGCTGCCAACGGAGGCAGAGCCAGCCATAAGATGGCTGCCATGGCTTACCTTCAGTCACACAGTGAAGAGCCTTGTGCTGTCATGGGAACTGCTGCCAAGGCAACATTAAAAACAAACAAACTACACAGCCAATCGACTCTCCAATGTCCTTTTTGCTTTATCACATGTCCACCACATACGGTAAAAAGAGCCTTCTACTTTCTAAAAACATTCAGTGGGCACCTCTTTGGGGACCCCTGGCTTACATTGTTCTCCTCCATTTTGTCTTCACAATAACCCTGTGAGGTAGGTGAGGCTGAAGCAGTGTGATTGGCCCAAGGCCACCCAGCAAGCTTCCAGAGCACGAATGGGGATTTGAACTTGGTTCTCCCAGTCCTAGTCCGACACACTGTCTCTCTACGAAACAAGGCAAAGCCGCTCACCCCCTAGACAATCGTCTGGGAAACGGAGCACTCCCCTGAGAAAGCAGAAGTTGGCCATGCCTGACCGACGCCACAAATGACGGAGAGAGAACCTCATGCAAAGCTGGGCTGGTTAATTTTTAGAGGGTTTTCATTCAAACGGCCTCCTTGTGCTGAGATCTCCTCCGCGGCCAAATGCAAAAAGGGTTTGTGTTTCCACATACTTATGATGAAGTTCTTGCTCTCTCTTTTTCTCACTCCCAAACACTGGCAGGGGTGGAAAGTGCTTTTAAGTCTCAGCCGATTTACGGCGTCCCTGTAGGGCTTTTCAGGCAAGAGACGAACAGAGGCGATTTGCAGTTGTCTGCCTCCTCGTCATGACCCTGGGCTTCCGAGATCTGATAAGATTGAGCTAACCTGGGCCAGTTGGGTCAAGGAACTCCAACACTGCGCCTCCTAATCCAATCCGCCTCCCGTGACTGGCCATGAATTCACGCTGCTTCTCTTCCAAAAGGTCAGTATTCTGGTGATGCTTTAATTCGAGGAAGAAGGTTTAACAACATGGTACCGAGTTATTCGTAGAAAGTGGGGCATTATTTAACGCTCAGGGGTGGGGCATTACTTTATTATTTATTACTTCCATACAACCATCAAACTTTGAAGAGGACAGGATCCCTTCTCCCAAGTGATTTACAAGAATTGATATAAGGGTACAACAAATGGAGTGGAGGGAACTGAAGATCAGGGATGTTTGAGCACCCACCGGTTTGGCTCACTGTCTGTTCGCTGGTTAATAACCAGGGAGCCATGTTTTCATTGAACAGTTTGGTTGTTTGCAAACAGCTCGTTTGGGTTACTTTCGTCTTTTTTTTACAATTTAAGTGTAAGTGTAAACAAAAGAATTTCAACATCTAAGTAACATACAACGCAGAATTTTAACAGAGTAACAAGACAAATAGGGTAACACATAAGCTTCAGAACAGAAGGGATAATGATGCAACAAGAAGGTATCGCTTACGCGTTGCCTGAGAGTACTATATACTGGTATGGACATAAACATGAGCATGAACATGAATAACTAGGGTCATCTAGAGTGCTGTGTTGTCAAAGATTCAAGAGTATTGCTTAGTTAAAAATGAAGCCACAATGCAAAGTTCGGATTTTTTGGCAGGAGATCGTTTTCTGCCATGAATTGTAAGTACGGGAACCAGGTGTTTGTGAATTTGGAGTGTGTCGTGCATTGTGATGTTCGAGAGGTTATTTTATCCATGATGAAGAATTCATTTGGGTTACTTTCCATGTCTTCTCGGTTGTACGACATGGCGTGAAATGTGTGATTTAATGTCAAGATTTCAGTAGCTCCTCGGAGTCTAGTATCCACAGCTTGGGGGATCCTTATTTTATTTATTTTATTTTATTTTATTGGACTTGTATCCCACCCTCTCCACAAGCGGGATCTGTTCGGGTTCCATCAATATTACTACAATTTACAGTAACAATTAAAATCAATTAAAAACAATTAAAAACAGTACAAAGTCATAAAATACCATGCAAGATCTAATCAAATGTCTCAGCAATTTAAGATGGAACGGTAATATGGGTTTGAATCCAGGACACTGATTGGGAGGGCAACCAGAAGGGGAGACATCCATTGCCTCAACTAAAAGCCGGGCGGAAGAGCTTTGTCTTGCAGGCCCTGCAGAATTGTAGGAAATCCTGCACGACCCTGATCTCATATGGGAGCTCATTTCACCAGTTAGGGGCCCTACTCGAGGCAAGCTGGATGTCCCTGGCATCCCACCGTTGAAACTCCTGCCTGCTCCCTGGTTGGTTATTATCTTTGCCCAGAGTCTCCAATTCCACACGGCCATGGGTAGCTTGGTTTACATCCCTAAATCAGTTGATGTTCTTCTCTTTGTTGTCATGAACTGGGTCGTGTCTCGGTTGCAGAGGGAAAGACCGGTGCCGCCATTTTGTCATCAGCTGCCAAAAGAACGGACGCTACGTCGTTGCGGGAGACACCCGGAACCA
Organism: Gekko japonicus; assembly: GCF_001447785.1. NCBI lineage: Eukaryota > Metazoa > Chordata > Lepidosauria > Squamata > Gekkonidae > Gekko > Gekko japonicus. Next base: position 23,934 of record NW_015165934.1, read on the forward strand.
CGAAAGCCTCGCCGAATTGATCAGATACTACCAGATATCAGAAATCGAGCCATTTGGAGAGAATCTTACTGTGGCCTGTTCAAAGGTGGGTCGCAGTCTGAAAGATTCCCTGATTTCCCCCTCCCCCAAGCGACGGTAGAGTCATTCGGCTCCTTTTAACAGAGTGGAATACGGTCTTCTAAGAAGACTAGGAAGAACATAAGAGAAGCCAGAAGATGGTTATATTTAGGACTTCGATTAAAGCAGTCCTGAATTGTGATTTTAACCACTATACTGCACTGGCTGTTCATTAGTCTAATTTGCCCATAAGAATTTACAAAAAGTCCTGCAGAGTCCAAGTCTATATAATTCAGCATCCCGATTCCGCAGTATCTTAGGTCATCAATCTTTATATTTCTTCTCCGATCCCTTCCCTCTGTCTCTGTAGCCGGAAGAAAAAAACATCTATGACCAAATTTCTCTGGAGTCGCGAACGCCTCCTAAGCCAAGTCCAGAGCTGGTCAGGCAAGGGTCCAGCAGTGATCCTACCGCCAGCCCTGCAGGGAAGGACATTACTAGTCAGCAGTCTGCCAAGCCAAGGCGGAAGCTTCAAGAACAGCAGAAGTCCTTGTCGAAAGAAAGGCAAGGCTGGAGCCTGGAATCTCACCCGGAAGATGTGAGTCCTAAAGCAGAATGGGGATTCGAACCCGGGTCTCTCAGACGCTAGCCCGACACTCTTAACCAATACCCTAACCTGGTTGTCCTTTCCATGTGCTTCCCCGTATAAACTCTTCTGGCACATAGAAGACAAGAACCCTGGCGTACTGATTTTATCTGGACAAACTAGTCGGATTGTCAGGTCCGGTTGTCAGCACTGCTCCCTCTAAGCTGTGGAGCCCTGTGAGCAAAAATTCTACTTCGGGAGCTCCTGGCATTAAAGTTGTGAGCGAGTGATTTTGGCGACTGAATAAGTTAGCATGGGTTCTGTGAGGGAAGATCTTGTCTCACTAACCTGTTAGTGTTCTTTGAGGGGGTGAACAAACATGTGGACAAGGGGGATCCAATAGATATTGTTTACCTTGACTTCCAGAAAGCTTTTGAAAAAGTTCCTCATCAAAGGCTCCTAAGTAAGCTCAAAAATCATGGGATAAAAGGACAAGTCAGATCAAAAACTGACTAATTAATAGAAAACAGAGAGTGAGTATAAATGGGCAATTTTCTCAGTGGAGGGTGGTAAGCAGTGGGCTACCGCAGGGATCAGTACTTGGTCCACTGCTTTTTAACTTGTTCATTAATGATTTGGAGTTGGGAGTAAGCAGTGAAGTGGCTAAATTTGCAGATGATACGAAGTTGTTCAGGGTGGTGAAAACCAGTGAGGATTGTGAGGCACTCCAAAGGGATCTGTCAAGGATGGGCAAGTGGGCGTCAACATGGCAAATGGGGTTCAATGTGGCCAAGTGCAAGGTGATGCACATTGGAGCCAAAAATCCTAAATATAAATACATGTTGATGGGGTCTGAACTGGCAGAGACTGAGCAAGAGAGAGATCTTGGAGTTGTAGTAGATAACTCACTGAAAATGTCGAGACAGTGTGTGACTGCAATAAAGAAGGCCAATGCTATGCTGGGGATTATTAGGAAGGGTATTGTAAACAGATCAGCCAATATCATAATGCCGCTATATAAATCAATGGTGCGACCTCATCTGGAATACTGTGTGCAATTCTGGTCACCACACCTTAAAAAGGATATTATAGCTTTGGAAAAAGTGCAGAAAAGGGCAACTCGAATGATAAAAGGGTTGGAACACTTTCCCTATGAGGAAAGGTTAAAGCGCTTAGGGCTCTTTAGCTTGGAGAAAAGACGACTGAGGGGTGACATGATCGAGGTTTATAAGATTATGCATGGGAAAGAGCAGGTAAAGAAAGAGGTACTTTTCTCCCTTTCTCACAATACAAGAACCCGTGGGCACTCCATGAAATTGCTGAGCGGTCGGGTTAGAACGGATAAAAGGAAGTACTTCTTCACCCAAAGAGTGATTAACACTTGGAATTCACTGCCACAGGAAGTGGTGGCGGCTACAAGCATGGACGGCTTCAAAAGGGAATTAGATAAGCATATGGAGCAGAGGTCCATCAGTGGCTATTAGCCACAAGGTATAGATAGGGACTCTGGGGCAAGTGATGCTCTGTCATCTTGGTGCTTGGGGGGGGGTCAACAGTGGGAGGGCTTCTCTTTCCCTCCTTCCCCTACCATGTTAGGACCCTGATGAGGCCCCACCCATCCCAGACAGGAGCAGTCTGCTGATGGCGGAATGTTCTAAGAAGGCCTCTGGGAACCAAGCAAGTGTTTACACTTCACCGAAGCACCTAAAGGATGAGGGTTTGGCGGGACCAGCCGACATGGATCAGTCCTTCACAGATCGCCCGCCAAATCGAGACGATCCCAGCCAAGGGAGCCTCCATCGCAAAAATACGAGTCTTCAGCTGTATGATCAATTTTACGGCAAAAGAACTGAAGAGGCTGGCCGCTTGGGAACGATCTATTCCGAAATCGGCGCCGACCAACACAAGAGCACTTCGACACCACCGGAGTCCCCGAGCGGCCAACCTTTCTCTCTTACCATGCAAAAAAAGTCCAGCCTGAATTCTCCAGCATCGACTCCCCCGAAACTATCCCCAAAGTTACCTGATAAACCAAAGACCTTTGCAGAGGCCCAAGGACTGCAGGAAACATCCTTGGCATCATATTCAAGCTCTCCAATGATCGATGAAAGACGTCGAATGTCTTCCCCCTCCGAGACTTCCTCTGATCCCCCCAGGACGAACTTGTACGGTCAGGTCCATAAACTGAAGTCGCAGAAGCCTGCCGTGTCTGTCGGCGACGACCCCTACGAGCGGATCCCTTTCGAGTGGCCCAAGCGCAGGATCCACGAGCGTGATCCCGAAAGCCTCCCGAAATCTTCGGCGCTGAAGGCCAAAGAGGTTTACGAGCAAGCCTGCATGGAGAGCAGCCGCTCTCCCAGAGCACAGAGCTGCACCGAGAATACGTACGAAAAGATCCCAGCGCATTTATCCAAAAGCTCATCGACGAGGCATTTTGGCGCTAGAGACGACATCTATGAGAAAATTTCCTTTGCCCCTGGGAAAGGAGCTTGGGCAAAGGCAATTCCAAAGGTATTGTTGAACTTTCAGTCTACGTTAAAGAAGCTGAATGTAGGTTCTCGGGGCACACTTGCTATCCAAAAAAATATGTCACAGTGCTACGAGTCATCTTTGTACCCTGCAACTGGTTCAAAAGATGGCTTCCCATTTATTAGCCATTATTAAACATGTTAGGGTCATGGTGGCTCAGAGGTTAAGACGCTTAGCTGCAGACCAGAAGGACCATAGCTTGGCTGTTCGAGACCTGAGTGCCACGAGACAGAGTGAGCGCCCGTCTCTGGTCCCAGCTCCTGCCAACCCAGCAGTTCAAAAGCAAGAAATTGCAAGGAGATAAATAGGTACCGCTTCGGTGGGAAGGTAACAGCGTTCCGTGCCCATCGGCATTTAGTCATGCTGGCTACATAACCATGGAGAAATCTTTGGACAACACTGGCTCTTTGGCTTGGAAACAGAGATGAGCGCTGCCCCCTAGAGTCAGAACTGACTGGCTTTCGAGCAAGGGAAACCTTTACCTTACCAGCAGCTATGCTGAGATTTTGGTGCCTCTGCGTCAAAAAACAGGGGCCCCCAGAGCCCCAGATACACGTGAATCGATTCTCCATTATACCCTATGGGAACCGGTCTCCATAGGGTATAATGGAGTGCCCCACTGATAGCCCTGAAGCAGAGGGGGGGGCTCAAAATCAGGGGACCCCCCTCCAACCGGCCATCCAGATTAGGGAATTGTTAACTGCAGGGATTGCATTTCATGAATATTCCGAGTACAACTCATGCTCTTCACCTATAAAAAGGTGCTTGAAAGACCACCTTCTCCTGTATGAACCTTTCAATATGCTGAGATCATGGACTCCGGCTTTGTGTTGGTTCTTTCCATACCTGATCTCAAGGTGTTGGGGGGTTTCCCCCGTGTTTCCTGTTTGTTTAGCAAGATAATTCAGGA
>NW_015165934.1:28535-32457 GCF_001447785.1 Gekko japonicus
AGAAAGACGTAACTCCACTTTGGATTGCAATTCAAATATGGCAAGAAATCTACGTTGTATTGCCCTTGTGGTGGCAAAGACACACAAACTGCTGAGCTGTGATGGAACGCTCATAAACATTCCAGCTGCTCAGGGGACAAAACTGCCCGAACATGGGTAGAGAAAATCTTGGATAAGATTCAAATGATTCAAGGAGGCTCAGGGTAGTACAAACATATTTCATTCCCTCCCTTTGATCCCCACAATAGCCCTGTAAGGTAGGTCAGGCTGGGGGAGAATGACTGGCTCATCACTGCCCAGTGAACTTTCTGGCCGAGCTGAGATTTGAACCCAAGTCTTAGTCCCACAATTGAACCTGAGTTTCAATATCCTGTTGTCAGTGCCCTGGCTATCCTAAAGGGCCAAAGAGGGTGTGTTGCTTTTTAGATATTCATAACACCTAATGGAACCTAAGTCCCTGTGTGAAAGGCCCGACACGTTCCATATTTAAAAAACATACACATAGTTCAGCTATCTCAAATACTGAAATCCTAAAGAGTTACAGCCTTCTACATGTGCAGCAGTGGTCACTGGGGGTGTGCGGGGAGGTATTTGTGAATTTCCTGCCTTGTGCAGGGGGTTGGACTAGATGACCCCGGAGGTCCCTTCCAACTTTATGATTCTATGATTCTCAGTCTATTGAACTCAATGGGCATAGAAAGACGTAACTCCACTTTGGATTGCAATTCAAATATGGCAAGAAATCTACGTTGTATTGCCCTTGTGGTGGCAAAGACACACAAACTGCTGAGCTGTGATGGAACGCTCATAAACATTCCAGCTGCTCAGGGGACAAAACTGCCCGAACATGGGTAGAGAAAATCTTGGATAAGATTCAAATGATTCAAGGAGGCTCAGGGTAGTACAAACATATTTCATTCCCTCCCTTTGATCCCCACAATAGCCCTGTAAGGTAGGTCAGGCTGGGGGAGAATGACTGGCTCATCACTGCCCAGTGAACTTTCTGGCCGAGCTGAGATTTGAACCCAAGTCTTAGTCCCGCAATTGAACCTGAGTTTCAATATGCTGTTGTCAGTGTCCCGGCGGCGGCTACCCTAAAGGGCCAAAGAGGGAGGAGCTGAGTGTCCTACAGAGCTTGCAACTAACCAGCCAATTCTCCTTGTGTCTGTTTCGACTATCTGCCTTCTCAGGGGTCATTTCGTAGAAAAAGAGGTGCCGGAGCTCATTAGCATAACTCATTAGCATAACTCATTTGCATATGCCACACCCCCTGACATCACCGGAAGTGTGTCAGAAGGCAACACCCACCGCTCAGGCTCCACTGGACTGTTTTGGATTGCTAGCTATTGGTGGGGGGGGGGAACGCGCAGATCTGTCCTCGCAGAGGAGGGAGAGCTTGTACCTGAATAAAACTTGGTCAAAGGTGCCACTGGACTGTTTTGGACTGGGGGGCCAGGGGGGGGGCTCTGCCGCTTACCTAGCTGCTTCTTGCTCTGACTGAGGGCTGCTGGGAGCAGGGGGCGGGGCTTGTTGCATGTGCCCGCCCCCTGGGCTCTTTACTGCCGAAGCTCGGCTCCTGTGCGCTCCTGCAGGAAATGACCCCTGTGCCTTCTCCTCCTATCAGGTTTGACTTTCTCAACCAGGCCCAAACTCTTTGCGTTGAATTATCTGCCGAATGGTCTTTGCCGGTAGATCTGTTGTCCTTTCACTTCGTGTTGGATGACGTCTTCATGTGTGCTTTTTAGGATGTCTACCTTTAATTGTTTTATTTATTTATTTATTTATTTTATTAGGAGAGGTAATTGTTGGCAGAGGTGGTGAAAGCAGGGAGCAAAATATATCTCGGTAGAACCAGTGAACCGATTGAAGCAGTTCAACATCATATCCGTGTCCTTTTTCGACGTGTCCTTTTAGATACTTTCATAACCCCAAGGGTTTTATGGCAAAGATGTATCTGCTGCATCCTTAACTGCATATGCATAGTTTCCCCACTGTGCAGACACTGGGGTTGACCCTTGGAGATTGTACAGCCAGCGTCAAGCTACTGAAACGAGTTCTTCCTAGTGAATGTTTCCATGTTGTGGGGGGGAGTCATTGGTGAGTGTACAACAGTGGCCAGAAACAGTGCCAGTTTGGTGTAGTGGTTAACAGCGCAGACTCTAATCTGGGAGGACCAGGTTTGATTCCCCACTCCTCCACATGCAGCCACTGGGGTGACCTTGGGTCAGTTACATGTTCTTTCAGAGCTGTTCTCTCAGCAGCAATTCTCGGCAGAGCTCTCTCAGCCCCACCTACCTCACAGGGTGTCTGTTGTGGGGAGGGGAAGGGAAAGTAAGCTGCTTTGAGACTCCTTCGGGTAATGAAGGGCGGGGGTATAAATCTAATCTCTTCTTCTTCTCTTCTAAGGCAGTGATCAGAGACTAAGGTGGGGACATAGTATAGTATAACATGTTATTGGCTCTCCTCCCTGATTTTGGTGTTGTTTCTTTATGTGTTTTTATTTAATTGTTTTATAATTCTAAAAGTTCTTTTTAATTGTTCAAGTGTTCTCGTGTTTTTATTTTCACCACCTGGGGTCATGGATTGGGTGGAAAGATAGCATAAAACCGTTTTAAATAATAAATTATAATGATGATATTTAAAAAAACAAACAAACAAAGAAAACAATGGATTAACCCTTTCTAAAAAAGTGTTTTCCCAAACTCAATAGAATGGCTGTAGTTTCCCAGGATCAGATACAGAGAAACAAAAACTGTCAAAGAGGAAAACACCAAATGGTGTGATGTAAGGAAGATGCAGCGACAAAAACGGCAAATGCAATCTTGGGGTGTATCAACAGAGGCATAACATCCAAAGCACAAGATGCCCTAGTCCCGCATTACACTGCATTGGTCAGGCCACACCCGGAGTCCAGTGTTCCCTCTAAGCTGAGTTGGTGTGAGCTAACTCACAGTTTTTTAGCCTCCGGCTCACACATTGTTGTCTTAACTCAGGAAGAATGGCTCCAGTCCAGAGCAAACTAATTTATGCAGTAGCCGAATCACCTGCCTGCTCACAACTTTAATGCTGGATGGATGCTCACAAAGTAGAATTTTTGCTCACAGGACTCCACAGCTTAGACGGAACATTGCCGGAGTCTTGTGTGCAGTTCTGGAGGCCTCACCTAGAAAAGGATGTGGGCAGAATGGAGCGGGTGCAGAGGAGAGCGACGAGGGTGATCAAGGGCCTGGAGACCAAGCCCCGTGAGGAAAGGCTGAGGGACCTGGGGATGTTTAGTCTGGAGAGGAGGAGGTTGAGGGGGGACAGGATTGCTCTCTTGAAGTATTTGAAGGGCTGTCACATTCTGCCATGGTAGGGAGCTGTTCCTTTCGGCAGTGGAGAGGACCTGTAAGAATGGATTTAAATTAAGGGCAAGGAGGTACCGGCTGGATCTTAGGGAAAACATTTTGACAGTCAGAGTTGTGCCACAGTGGAGTCGGCTGCCTAGGGAGGTGGTGAGCTCCCCCTCACTGGCAGTCTTCAAGCAGCAGCTGGACAAACACTTCTCAGGGATGCTCTAGGCTCAGGGGTCATCTCATAGAAAAAGAGGTGCAGGAGCTCATTAGCATAACTTATTTGCATATGCCACACCCCCTGACATCACCGGAAGTGTGTCAGAAGGCAACACCCACCGCTCAGGCTCCACGGGACTGTTTCGGATTGCTAGCTATTGGGGGGGAAGGGAACGTGCAGATCCGTCCTCGCCAGGGGTCGATTCGGGGGGATCGTGGGGGATCGCCGTTCCCCCGGGTGAGGTGCGGGGGCAGGGCACACGACAAAGCCCCGCCCCCTGCTTCGGGTCGGGGTAAAATGGCGATTTGACACAACCTGTAAGTGCTCAGGGTGGACGGGTGTTCCTTACAGCAGTTTGGACTGTATTTTG